>NC_072733.1:28857707-29019030 GCF_026930045.1 Uloborus diversus | reverse complement strand
TAATAATTGCGCTCACATGAAGCTGGTAAGTATACCAGTTTTAAGGACACTCAAATAAGGTAATTTTATTTTTTTCTTTCCTTGCTTCAGATTTTTTTTTCTTCAGTATATCTCAGAGCATAGCGATTTTGGTCTACATTTTAGTTTGGGTTTGTGTACGAATTAGTATTTATGTGTTTGATTGTGCATAACAAGTGAAAATATACGGATTTTCATGTGAAGGGGCAGCAACTTTTACTAGGACCTTTAGCATCAATTTGGCACCATCTACCCCTGATCGAAATCAACTAATATTGATGAATCTAAGCTGTTTGGTGATGGATAGTGATGATTCAGGTGATTTGCTTCAACTCGAATACGATATGCAGACATAAATCTGCCGTTTTTTCGGCGAATGCAAAGTCTTTCATTTGCGCTAAGTCGATTTTTTTTATATGCCTGTTGCAATAATGCTAAAGGCACAGCCTCTAAAAAGTGTAAAAATGCTTGAAAACATTTGCTTTTGGCACTGAGAAATTGCGTAGGTTCTAGAAAACGTCAGACGGACTCAAGAAAATATCGTTGACCCCCCCCTCCTCCTTTTTTTTTTTTTTTTCTAAAGCTCAAACCCTGTTTTTATTACGACAGAAAAACCGCTCCGATATAACGTAATCAAATTTTCAATGGATGAAAAATATTTTGAAGGTTCCGTAGTACAGAAGTTTTCAACCATTCAAGCTTTGTGCCCCCTTTTGAACACTGATGTTAGGTCGCACCCCCCCCCCCTCCTTCTTCCTCCACGCACACACCTCTACAGTGTATGGTTGATAAAATCGGAACTCAAAACTGAAGCTACATACTATATGAAAATATAGATAAGTTCGTGCACAAAATTTGTTATTAATAATCATTTAAAAACTTTTAATATCATTATTATTAGAGCAGCTGAAATTAAATAAACCAAAGAACTATAAGTGCAAGTAAATTAGGATCTCGGTGAAGTTGGCTTGTAATACCAGTATTTTTCACAACATCTATGTGAGTAATACTACCAATTTATTCCTCACAAGTTATTTAACAACGAGGTAATATCGAAATAATTTACATGTCACCACAACATCTTTTTTTAATATCTCTACCTTGTTTTTGCGTCGGTCAACGCAGTGGCGCACCCCGGAGAATTTTCTGGGAGGAGTTTTCAAAATGAAAAAATATTGCTCTTTTTGTCATTAAATTCTAATGTGAAAATATCATTCAATATATTTCAGCAAACAATTGCTATACCTCAATAATTATTCATTATATCACTTGCTTTAAAAAGATCAATAATACAGGAGAACAGTGATTTTGGTGTTGGGGGTTTTTGTAACAGATTTCGTATAAATTTGGTACTCTGAGTTCAAATATGACATCAGATTTTGCCCAGAAGCTCAAATTTCCAAGATATAACATTTAAATACATATCAAACGGGTTTAAGTTACACATATAGATAGAATAAAACACAAAACAGGGATTTTTCATTCCTATTGCATTGTACAAATAATAAGAGATTGATTACCAAACAGTGCAATTAGGCTCTTGGATATAAATACTTAAGTTTTAAGAGCCTCAAAATGACTAAAATTGTTGTAGTCTTACATAAGAAATTTTTACTTTAATATTCTTAAAATTTTTCCTTTATTTATTTACCTTTTTTACGTGTACTTAAGTGTGGGATACTCTGTCTTCCAACAAATATTTTGAACGAGTGACAAAATACCTCAACACTCCTGAAATTGTGGTTCCCCGTTTATGTTTATAAGGTTTGACTTCAGACGATCCCCCAAAAAATGTAGTCAAGTCCCGACTTACGCGTGGGATGCGTTCCAAGACTCCTCGCGTAAGTTGAAATTTCGCGTTGTAGAAAAGGGTATGTGTGAAATTTTTTTTAATTCAAGCCCAATCCCTTAGAGACTTTTGAACACCACTTCAAACTATTTTAAGTCATTCCTTAACTATACATTTTCGTTTCTTACCTGAAGCACTGAATTTTACTCTTTTATTATTATTTTTCTAAAACTGTGTTATTCAACATAAAATACACTGTTAGGATGCACAAAATCAATGATCAATGGGAAAGAGAGACATAAAATAAACCAGTATGTAGTATTAATAAAATAATGCACTAGTACTGTACAGTAGATTCAATAATAATATTTAACTTAAAAAAATCTGATGGTGATTAACGCTGTTTGACCAAACCGTTATTCTTATATATTTCTAAATACAGTTGCTTCGCTAGTTCTTTTATTTCGTTTCCATCTACGGTAACGTCCCTCGACCAGGTTTCTTTGATCCACAATACAAGATCCGCTTCTATTTTCATAATTTATGCTTTTTGCTTACTGTGAACTTTTATGGATTTCCTTTTTTAGGCTTTTAATTGTACATATGAAAGATTCACTCACAACTTACTGTCGTGCTACCTTCGACTCATTTTTTAATTGTTCTATCTTGCACATCTAGAATAGCTTTTGTCATAAACTTTCTCTGTTTCTTTCAATCTTCAGAAACTTTAGATAAAACAGCGCTTTTAGATATCCCTATATTTCATCAACTTTCGCATTAAGAATGAAAAAAAAAGGAAAAATGAGTAGTAGTTATTTGTATACACTAATAAAGTGATGTTTAGACTAGTACAGTGTGGGAACTTCCGCTGTCAGTAATGCTAAAGGGATGGTCTATTCACGAAAAAAATACTTTTAGTATTCAATAACAAAGTCGAAACTTACATACCGTGATTCCCTTCCGAAAATTTTCGTGTTGCGGACGAGAAATTCGCTTTAGGTCTAAAATTCATTTCTGGTGAAAAAAAAACTCGCGTTATAGCCATTTCGCGTTCGTCGGATCGCGTTGTAGCGCGAGTCGACTTATTTCCGGTCACCCACTATATTAATCGGGCCCTGAAAAATATTGTATACGAAGATCCAGCTCATCACACATCGCGCTTAGGGAATATATGCAAACCAAGAGCTTACTAATTGACTAACTTGTTGAAGCGTTATTACTGAACTTGTTAAGCTTTTACAGCATCTGGTGGATTTTCCTTTAAGGGACAATTTTCCTATCTTCATTTGCCAACTTTCAAATGTAGATGGCGCGGATTTTCACTCGGTTTATAGGGGGGGGGGAATAAAGGCCCTCTCTAAACAGCTTCACACAGAGGGGAGTAATTAGGCGTTAATAGCTCCGACGCGGGAGCTATTAACGCGAACCCCTCTCCCTTCAGGCAAATGCAAAGCCGAAGACCGGTTTGCTCTTTCAACATTTCTCCGGATATAGTTGAAGAGCAACAAATGGTCAAATTTTAGCTTCCGCGCGATTTGTGATGGATGCATTTGTGGGAATTAGTTTTTCTGAAAGGTATTGATACCAGGGCCCAATTTCCCAATAGACCTAAGTACGCCACAATTTTCAAGGGCCGCAAATTTTGCTTTAACCACATTTTTTTTTTAATTCTTTTTTTTTTTTTTTTTGTTCTTAAAAGAAAAATATTAGCATTTTTTCATTTTTCAAAGTTACAATTTTTTCTCGTCATTTAATAATGATTACTTTCACACATCTTATGAAAATCAAATGTGTTTCAATCATGGTAATTGATCAGCGTAAAACAGTAAGTGAAGACGAAAAGAGGGTGTCAATTTCAGAAAGTGTCGTTACGTTTATCCAGAAGTTGCAACAAGATTGGAGTTTGACAAGGATTTTAGTGTTATACTTAAGTTTATTCAGTGCTGGTTTCTTGAGTGATTGACGTTTATTTTCTTTTTTACATTATTAATATTTAAATTGTTTTCTGTTAATATTAAGTCTCGAAAATAAATAAAAATGAATGACGAACGAAAAAGGCTGATTGCTTTTAAATAAAGGAAACATGCTAAATTAAAAACCGAAGAACAAAAAAGAGTCATCAAAAATTTTTTAAACTTTTTTTTTTTCAAATATGCAGTTTTCAAAAGCGGAAACTTTAGACTCTTTGCAATGTATTCCAGTTACAATTTACTAATGAAATACCATTGAACAGTGAGGAATTATAAGAACACAAGTGAGTTAACGTAATAACAGAGTAAATTATTCAAATCGTTGATTCGTAGATGAAAAAAATAATAGGATAAAGATGCTGCTATAAATAAAGATGGTGACTGATAAAATGGTTAACGCACAAGCCATTAAAGTTCAGTGCTCATCAAAGATTCAGCGATATAGATATTAAAGAATTAAGCTAGGTTTGATTCCAAAACACAGTTTTGATCAAAAGAGCACGTAAACGTAACTTTTTTTCAAAAAGTAACAGAATTCATTCGGAATGTAATCGTGTTTTTTTTTTTTTCCTTCTAAATTCAAAATGTCTTTTTGAGCAAACAATGAAACAGCAAAAAAGTTTTTTTCTTCCTTCTGAAAATAAAGATGCTGTCTTATGTGAAACATACTAACATGCGTAGCATTCGAGAAAAATCTCGGTTACTCTTTATCTCCCCATTTTTCATCATTATATTTTCCCTTATAAGTCTAACTCAAGTCTATATCATGTTTCAGTAATTCATCTGCGTGCCATTACAAGGAAATGCTTTAAAACTTCAAAGAATGATAGAAAACATGTTTTATGAAACTATAGGGCCATGGAAAAAAATAAATAAATAGATAACCATGCTGTATTAGTTGATAATTGCAAATGAATATACATATTGCAGTGGCGTATATATGTTTTTATTTTGGAGGGGGCCCAAACAACCAAGAATAGCTCCCCCTCCCACTTTTTTTTTTGTAATTTTATTGTTTTGAGGGGTGAGTAACAGTGCCCTTATCTTTTCATTTTTTCGATGCGGGGAAAGACTTCATACTGTTTGTCCTCTTTATACTGTCATGCAGTGCCGCAACCAAAAAATAGTTTTTGGCGGGCATTCTTAAAAAATCTCGCTTCTGGTGGGAGAATAGATCGGTGGTCCTCCCCCAGAATTTTTTTGTAATTGCAGTCCTAAGAACGCAGTTTTAGACGGTCTCTGGCGATGCCACGGGGAGGAAGAATTCGGAGCCCTTCTGCGGAAATTTTTAGAAATTGAAATTTTAAAAATGCCATTATAGGCTATATTTGTTAAAGTTAGTGTAATGAGCGGAATAGGACTTTTTGAAGTTGCCCCGGATTGATTTTTAAAAAAAAAAATAGAGCGAAATCCATCACCTCTAAGCCCATTTTTCCAAATTTAATTTCTAAAAACGCAGTTTCAAACTGACTCCGATAATTTTACGGGCAGGGCAGTTCTGGAGCTCTCCCCAAAAACTCTTTTGAAATTCAAGTCCTGAAAAACGAAGAGATATTCAATTATACTAGGTGGAGGGATTTAAATGATCTCGACTTTAAATTTTTCGCAATTGTAAATTTTTCATTTTCAAATTTCTTACGGGAGCAGTCGGACCCTCGTCCAAATTTTTTCGTAATTGAAATCTTAAAAGCGCGACTGTGAACCATATTTGGTAATGTTTGGGGTTCGGCCATTTTTCAAAATTGAAGCTCCATAAAAGTAATCTTAAACGATTTTCGATGCTTTTGGCAGACAAGGCGTTTGGTAATTGTCCCCTGGAAATTTTTCGATATTGAAGCCCTGAAAACGAGGTTTGAGAAGCTCTTTAGTGGTTTTAGTGGGTGGAGAGGGCTGACGAAGTGCAGCACTTTGAAGACTTAGGAAAAAGGAAAAAAAAATGGGGAGGAAGGGGTAAAGAAATAGGAGGTGTTGGACGTAATTACCTGATCAATAGTCAGTCACTTTTGAAAATTTTATTTTAAGGTTCTTTTCAAAAGTAATTCAGATTTTTCCCAACATTAGGTAATTTTTGGAAAGGAATAGTTCAAGAATCCTCCCCTGAAAGGTAAAACGCAATTTCAGGTCATCTTTGGAGACGTCTTGAGGTAAGGAGTGGCACAATTTTAGACTATTTTCGGTAGTAACTAGTAACCTTAGTGAATAGGGATTGGTTCGGGGATATTCCTCCAGAAATGAATGAAAAACGCCTAAATAAATGCATTTTTAGAACATTCATTTCCATTATTAGTCCAACCGAACAACTAAAACTTATTTTAAATTTCTAGCTGGGGACGAGAGTTAAGAAGAGAAATATTTAGAAAAACTCTTCTTTTTAGAAAGACAAGGGAGAAAAAAAATGTGTGGGGGGGGGGCGGACGAAGAAAGCGAACTTACTTTCCTAAGCTATAAACTGCATCTGTTAAAAACATTTTAATTTAAAGATTTATTTTGAAAGAATTGAGATTTTTCCTTAATATTATTTGCTTTTCTTTTGTAAAAATAACTTCGCTTTCCCAAGACACATTCTTTTCTTGAGTATGGAGTACGGATCCCCTGACCCCTTCTGAACACCATTGCCTGTTGCCATCTAAAGCAGAATTCCCAAACTTTAACGATTCGCGGCAGCCTTTGAAGAATTTGAATTTTCTCAAGGCATCCTAATCTAGTTTTATATACATATTATTGTTACCATGGACACCTCTTCCTGCGGCACCCAGTTCGGAAATCTCTGATCTAACGTATTATAATAGTTATCACTATCATATTTATTTATTCCTTTTTTTTTTTTTTTGTAGCTAAAAGTTTGGAAATTGTTTGTGAGCAACTGAAACCAAAAATAACTACCTTTATTTAAATTTTTTTAAAGATTTTGGAGGGGGCCCGGGCCCCTTCAGCCCCTTCCTTATATACGCCCTTGACATAGTATAAATATTATTTATATTGATCTTATGTGAATCGCTTTATAACGTGCCCCAGAGCAGTAGGGGAGACCGGGGTAAGTTGTTACATTCGAATTTGAAATTAACTGCCAGTAGAAACTGACTTTCCTTGCACTAGATGATAGCACTCACCCATCTGTATTCCCTGACTCACTGGAGTGCTTATATTTAGTCGCAGGGAGAGTGCTCAAAGAAAAGGGTGTTTTTGAGCCTGGAAGTAATTTTTCTTTCCGCTGTTATTTTTCTATTTGTGACGAAGCCGTTGCAGATAACAGATTGATTTCTATACCACGTGAAAGCCTACATTTTCAGGTAAGTGTTAAGATATTTACATTTTTGTACAAAGGTATAACACCAATAATATGTACCAAGATTTAAAGTGGCGTCATATGAAGTTGTTACAGTTTTGTTGGGGTTAGTTGTTACATTTTTGAGGCGCTCCTCAGCAAAATGTAGCAATTTATTTCGAGTATGAATGTTTATTTATAATCACCGCAACTTTATGCATTATCATTAGTCGTCAAATTGCATGTAAAAAAATGTCAATATTATTTTAATTATGTTTATGATTTTATATTTACTTTATAACGGATGCACCGTTTCTTTATTGAAGAAAATGAATTTCGAGAATTATTTAACTATCAATTCCAGTTGAGTGAAACATTTTCGCTTTGTAATGATATGTATATATTCATCTTGTGAGCTGTGATGCATATTGACTGCATAAACTGCAGAGTTCCTCGTGTACAATCGATTTGAGGCGCTCCTCAGCAAAATGTAGCAATTTATTTCGAGTATGAATGTTTATTTATAATCACCGCAACTTTATTCATTATCATTAGTCATCGAATTGCTTGTAAAAAAATGTCAATATTAAGTTAATTATGTTTCTGATTTTATATTTACTTTATAACGGATGCACCGTTTCTTTATTGAAGAAAATGAATTTCGAGAATTATTTAACTATCAATTCCAGTTGAGTGAAACATTTTCGCTTTGTAATGATATGTATATATTCATCTTGTGAGCTGTGATGCATATTGACTGCATAAACTGCAGAGTTCCTCGTGTACAATCGATTTGAGGCGCTCCTCAGCAAAATGTAGCAATTTATTTCGAGTATGAATGTTTATTTATAATCACCGCAACTTTATTCATTATCATTAGTCATCGAATTGCTTGTAAAGAAAATGTCAATATTAAGTTAATTTTGTTTTTGATTTGATATTTACTTTATATCGGATGTACCGTTTCTTTATTGAAGAAAATGAATTTCGAGAATTATTTAACTATCAATTCCAGTTGAGTGAAGCATTTTCCTCTTTGTATGATATGTATATATTCATCTTGTGAGTTGTGGTGCATATTGACTGCATAAACTGCAGAGTTCCTCGTGTACAATCGATTTTAGGCGCACATCAACAAAATGTAGCCTATTATTTCGTGTATGAATATTTATTTATAGTCACCGCCACATTTTTCATTGTATCATTAGTCATCAAATTGCATATAAAAAAATTTCAATAATAAGTGAAATATGTTTTTGATTTTATATTTACTTTATATCCAATAAACCGTTTCTAAGAGAATGAATTTCGAGAATTGTTTAATTATCAATTCCAGTTGAGTGAAACATTTTCCGCTTTGTATGATAAGTATATATTCATCTTGCGAGCTGTGATGCATATTGACTGCATAAACTGCAGAGTTCCTCGAATACCATCCATTTGAGGAATTATCAATTCCAGTTGAGTGAAACCTTCCTGGAACAAAGTAATCTATATTTGATTGATTTAATTTGAAAGTAATAACTTCAGATAAAAATACCTCGATCGCAGAAATAAATTACTTCCTCCAAGCCCTTCCGTACCATTGCAGATGACTATTTAGTCTCTTGTAAGTTTTGACTACATATGAAAAGCCCCCCCCCCCCACTAAAATTTACTGTTATGTGCTGTGTAGGTAATTATTACGGAAATACTGAGCAAAAAGGAGTCATAAATGTTAAATATTTAGATGAAATTAAGTTAATGATCAATTTGCATGAGGGGAAATCAAAAAGAAAATGAAAAGGAAGACAAGAATAAATTTAACAGTATCAAATTCTTTTCCAAACCATTATTGAAATGAGATTCCTCATTTTTTTGAAAAATAGTCACAACCCTAAAACTTTCAAAACAGGAAAGCTTCTTGGATTTGGTCTGCACATTTTTTCACCTTTCGTTTTTCTCTTTTATGGCCCATATACGATGTTTGTGTAAATCATATACTATTTCTTATTGAGATATTAAGTCAAGAATATTTAGGAAAACTATGATGAAAAGTTGAAATTTCAGAAATTATTCTGAGTGTCGATCGAACAACAGATATTGATGGAGCCTGCTTTTTCCAGAGAAGAAATCCTCTTTATTAAGTGACTAAACCGAAGCAGTCGTTAATAAACCGGTAACTTCAAACCAAACTATACAATTACAGCAAACGTGACAGATTTAGGTAAATTAAAAATTTTTGCTCACACATAGTCGAATACACTATGATTTTTCATTTATCTCATAAATAAAAATAAAAAAACATATATAAATGTTTTTCGTTTCAAAATAGCCAAAAAATCGCTTTTATTATTATTTTTTTTTTTTCATTTTATTAGAGAATGGCATTCACAACAACAAAATACAGACCGACAAAATCAAAAATTGCGAAATGCCTCAGTGAAAAGCTGAAATTAGCAAAAGGAACGCATTCAACCCCTTCTCGATGGGGTGTCGATTCCTTGGGCCCTCGGGAAACATCGTTATCAGACTATGAAGAAAGGAGGAACTCGCAAGTGGCTCGCATTGGGAAAAAGGGGAGAAAGCTGAAGTGATTTATGGTAGAGTTAATTAGGAAAAATGCCAGACACTGGTATTTTTCAGATTTCTTACTTCAGCGACATCTGCATGAGGAAGTTGGAACTAAATGTCCGTAGATTGAACAAGTTTTTAAAACATCCACACTTTAAAATATAAAAATTGATTAAAATGAACTTTAAAAATTATTATTAAGACCCTCAAAGTCTTATGAATCATCGATGAATGTTTTTTTTCCCAATAGTATTACAGGATTTGTAGTAGGAAGCTAAGTTGCTCAGTTTTTAGTGCGTGTATGGTTGCTATTCTGAAACCGTCGCCAAGCGAGATTTTCATTTAAAATTAATTTAAATTATAAAAACGCAAAATTTTTCTACAATATTATCTCAATCCATTCTAGACTGAAAATCACGTCGTATGCAACAAAGATCGGGAGGCTATTTGCTGTTGATTTTGATTACGGGAGTAGATTGATTTTCCCTTGGCGCCAATCTCTTGGGACAACAGCCTTAAGTTGCTTAGCTGCAGGCCAACAATAGGGTACATATGCCAGAAGCAATCCTTGTTTAAGAAGTCTACACTTGCTTTAGAAGTGCGGAAAATGGAGTTCAAACTGCACATTTTGGGTAAAATAGCAGCACTTATCTAAAAAAGTAGAGCTGCTAGAGAAAAACTAATTTCATATTTCGATTCAGAGCCCCAAACAGAGTTCTCAAACTCTGGGCACCAAAGAAAAAAATTTTTTTTTGTTGACCTGTGTAATTAATACATTCGTATTGATATCAAAATGACTTCAAAAGCAGCAAAGGGTACAGATCGAGTCGAGAAATTGTAATTAGTGTTACTTTTTCATTATATTTTTTAAATTGTTCACGCACTCCAGGTTGAGATAGATAAATGTTCCTGAACAATGAAAGATTTTTAATAAATTCTTCCAAGTTTGTTTGAATGGCGCTTGATAGATTTCCGTTTCCCCCCCCTCCCCCGTTCTCGTTCCTTCAATTTCAATGTTCGACTTTCTTAAAAATTAAGATTCTGAACTCTGAATTTGGAAAATGTAGTGAAACGAAAAGCTTAGAACTTCTTTTATCCCACTACGCTTTCTAGATTCAAAAATAACTGTTATCAATTTTTATTTATGTTATAGAGCAGTGGTCTGCAACTGGCGAACCGCGGTGCAGATCTGGAACGCGATCGGTCAAAAATTGTACCGCCAAAACTATTTTGGAAGATTAACTTCCGCAAATAAACTAAGTCTTCAGATAACAATACCTTTGGGTATTTAAATTACTTTTTAAAATATTCTACTGAGGATAACAATACCTTTGAGAATCACCCTCACCATTTTTTTAATATACTATTGTTGGAGCAAACCTAACCTGGCAGCATTGCGAAGGCATCGCATCTCCTAATCACATCTTACGTTGCCAGGTTACGTTTGCACCAAGTCTAAGTTTTAGTTCATCATGTTTTTTAACTTATTAGTTGACTGATTTGAGCCATTTACTGGACTATCATCATGTAAGGTTTACATACGTTTGGGAAACTTTTGGATAACTAATATTGCTCAAACTTTACGGCGCCCACCTTAAACACACTCTGCATAAACAAACTTTTTTTGCGTGGTACCATAAATTCTCCCATTGATTTTTGAATACAAATGAACCTATCGATTGTATTTAATATTAATTTGGGAGTGAAAATCAAAATAAATGAATTGTAAGGCATTTGTTTTTCCTGCACCTCAATGAAAATTTTTCAAAAGTATCCGAATCTCAATTAAAATTACTTGCCGACCCCTGTTATATAGGAATTCAAAAATCTTTTGTGAGATAGCTCAATTAATTTATCCCTTTCGGCCCCGCAAAACTAGCTTCTGAACTTCCCTTGCGTTTAAATCAAATCACCAGTAATTTTACACTGATTTTTTCAAGAGATTTTGTTGTCTATTTCAATGTTTCAATTTTCCAAGAAATTTTAACTGCGTGTGTAGGAAGGATTGACATTACATTGTCAGTAAGTAAGAAAGAGTTCATGATGTTGATTTTGTCTTACTAAAATTTACAACCAGATTTAACTATATTGTTAAGTAAACTAACATTAGTTTTATTAATTCTCGAGAGCTCAAATTCAAATAAGTTCAGTTGCATTCTATCCGAAAATAACTTGGCAACAGTAACCAAAAGAGACGTTTACTCGTATCAGCTTGACCACGGAGAGATGGCAGAAGACCTTGAAGCGAAAACATCATCATTTGTAATAGGGGAAACTAGGGATGTTTGACCCATAGGGAGACTTGACCCATGATGATTTTTGCCATGAAAAGAATATTTAGGGAAAATTTTGGTCATATTATTGGTTGACCAGTCACACAACAGTATTTTGCAGGGACAAGCCATTTCGGAATTGTCAGTGGTTTTCAAGAAATTCAGTGTTAAATGACACTTCACCTTAAAAGTAAAGTTTGAAGATTTTGGAACTTTTTAGATTTTAACCTCTAGTTTTGAGGGAAAAGAATTTTAAAAGTATGCATGCTTTAGTCTCTTTTCTGGCTATCTCTTTATATAGAGTAGTTTTATATAACTTAAATCTAAGATGCTAAATAATTAAGGTAAACAAAAGAAAGCTAACTAGGGAGCTTTGACCCAAACTAAGTAGGGAGACATGACCCAAAGACTAATTTGATTTTTGAATAGATAAAATATTTTCATTTAGGTCTAATGATTTGCTTTTATTCATGCAATGACTCTAATATTGTAAGTATGAATGCATACTAATAATCTTTGAGCCCAACGAGTTGTTACTTAGTAAAATAACTGAACTATTGCTTAGGTCTGATCTGATAAAGTTTTTAATTCGACTTCTGCTCTCCTGCTGATATGGAGTAAGATTAATAATAATAAAGAAAATATATGTAACACTTCAACTATAGAGTGAACATTTTGTATATTCGCCTCAAGTATCACTAATTAAAACAAAAAGCATCATCAAACCTGCGTTCTTGATTTCAATACCTGTGATTCTTCTTGCATTCATGAGGGGGGTCATGTCTCCCTATGGATCAAGTCTCCCCAGCTCTAGGGAACACTTTACCCATTTGCAGACTTGATGAATATAATTTTTTTTTTGTACCATTTCTACTTGGAATTATGCTATTAAATTTAGCCATAATAGTGTGCAAACTGTTCATGTGTATTTTTTATTTCGCTCTAACTATTCTACAAAAAAAAAAAAAAAAAAGGGAAAGGAAAAACCAAAAATTGGGTCAAGTCTCCCTAGTTTCGTCTAAGTAGAATCAGTTAGAAAGTGCCAAACAGTAAGAGGCGTTCTCGCTGATCCTATCTATTGCGAAATAACAAGAAACAAACTATTTCAAATGACACAAATGACGTTTCTGCTTCAAAAGCATCCGCCATCTCTCCGTGGTCAAGCTTTGGTGGCATATGAAGAGTTTCTTTCAAAATAGAGTATAACATGGTTAACTCTATCAATATTTTCATAAGTTCAAACTAAATGTCTTTAACAGATGTGTTTTGGATTATTTTTTTACTTTGCGTCTTTGAGTAAATGATTGGGAGTTCTTTTAAATGTTTAAATTTCTGATTGTGTCTTGAAATAGCATTATTTAGTCATTTAATTGCACTAGTAATGAAAGATTTTGCCACATAAAACATTTATTTATGTTGTTAGTGTTCCTAAGGAAATTATTAAATCTGATTTCAAATATCAAATCAGAATTTTTCCATCATCCAGTTCCTGTGCAATCATATGTTTTAAGTTTCTTATTTTTCCCTTTTGTTTCTACATCATATACCGTTAAAATCATATATAATTCACAGTTCAAAACCTGTTATGAAGACAATAAATGTGGTGATAGATAGTCTGGTTTAGCACCAAATTTAATGATATATGCTGTCAGAATTAAATTATTTTCTGTGTTTTTATATATGAATGCAAACATGGAAGGTTTTATAGGTTTTTACTCTAAGGGAAATGATTAAAGCTATATTTATATCTAAACATCCAACAATTTAGGTGAGATTAAATATTGGCTATTCAAAACTAGTTTAAAAGCTACTCTATTACATAGCACTAACATATTGCCCTAAGTACTAATGGCATTTTCAGTTAAAATGAAGGAAACGTGTGCAGATTTTAAAATTTTATCAGAAAAAATGTAGTACAGCATAAACTGTGGTACAGTGACAAACACAGAGGGGGTGCAAAGGAGCCCCCCCCTCAAGATTTTGACTAGAATGAAACTTTTTTGTTTATTTTTTTTTAGTGAACTTACATCCTGGATTATATAACGACTTGAAAATACCTAAAATATGCACTAAAACTAAAAAGATTTGAAGTGCTATTTTTTTTTAAACTTAAGTTGAAAATTTTACACCTGAATATAAAATGTTTGGCCTCTTTTTTTTTTTTTTTTCACTGTGTTATTAAAGCGATGAATGTATATGTATTATAATTAATTTGATTGAAATACAGTAAACTCTCGTTAGTACGCCCCCGCTTAGAACGACTTCCCGCATATATCGACGTTTTTTTCCGGTCCCTGGGACCAATATGCTTTTAATATTAAAATCTATCCGCTTATAGCGCCCCCGCTTATAACGACTTCCCGCTTATTTCGACGTTTTTCTAGAGTCCCCACAGGAAAAATCCCGTATATTGCGTCCGTATATTGCGTCGCTAGTAAACTTTTGTATCTTCGCGTTAAAACATGAGTTCTGTTACCGGAAGGCAACCAGTTCGACTACTTTATTCCGACCCGTGAAGTACGCCTCTTTGTCCCTGTTCGCATTCGTTATCTCGGAATTCCAAGAATTTCTCACCCCCTCCCCCTCACCTAAGGAAAAGGTCCACCTTGTAAAAAGTCAAAAAATCATTGATGGGGAGCTCTCAGATCAAGTAAGTATGCTCTGCGAAAATACTCAATTTTATCTTAAATCGCCTCCAATGTTGACCATTTTTAAATGAGGCCTTCTAGTAGTATGGTTAAATAATTTTTCACATCAGTTGAAAGATTAAAAGAAATTCAGAAAAAATACAAGCTGGGAAAGTTTGACAAATTCTCGTAGAAAAGCATTGCGCGCCCCATTTGCCTGTGCCGATACGAAAGAGCGAGGAATGGCAGGAAAAGGCAACCCGGATTCGTTTGATCTTCGCCGCCGCGTCATCTCCCCTCGATTCTAGCTCCATGACAGGAAACAGGCTGGCGCATCAGCCATTCTGGTTCCAAAGGGTTGTAAGGAAATTTGAATTCGCCAAAAGAGCGGTGCTTTTATTGGTGCCAAGAGAGCGATAACTACGCCATCTACGCTACGTGCTGTGAGGGTCCATTCGGTTACTTGTTCACACGTTAAGAAATGGCTAAAAGAAAAGCTCTTAGTTTCGATGAGAAATTAAAAATTATACAGCAGTATGATGAGAAAAAAGGAGTTACGAATAAGCAGCAATTTGCAAATGAAATAGGAATACCTGTATCTACATTAAAAACTTTATTAAAAAAACGGGAAGAAATTGAATCCAGCGCCTTTTCAGGCATCAGTAAAAGACGGAGGGTACGTAAAGGCAAAAATGAGGATTTAGAAGAAGTGCTGTACCAATGGTTCCAGCAAGCTCGAGGAAATAACTTGCCGATCAATGGACCCATTATGACGGAAAAAGCCAACGAAATAGCCAAAGGCTTGGGCATAAATGATTTCTCTGGATCAGCTGGTTGGCTGGATCGATTTCGAAAAAGATATGGCATTAAATATCGTCAAATTAGTGGTGAAGCCGAAGCCGTAGACGACGACAGCATTGCTCCCTGGATAGAAAATCTCCTCCCTAATCTACTAAAAGACTATGCACCTGAGGACGTATATAACGCTGATGAATTTGGATTATTTTTTAAATTAATGCCAGACAAATCCTTAGTTTTAAAAGATGAAAAGTGCCACGGAGGTAAGCTAAGTAAAGACAGACTGACTGTATTAGCATGTTCTAATTGGACTGGATCTGACAAGTTGAAGCTGATGGTGATTGGAAAATCTAAGTCACCACGGTGTTTTAAAAATGTGCGAACTTTCCCGTGCAACTACAAAGCACAGAATAGAGCCTGGATGACTGGGTGTTTGTTTACTGAATGGGTGCAACAGTTGGACCGAAAATTCGGTAAAGGAAAGAGGAAAGTCCTTCTGTTTGTGGACAACTGTCCCGCTCATCCCAAAGGAATCCCCCTCAAAAACATCAAGCTCGAGTATTTCCCCCCCAACTCTACCAGCAAGCTTCAGCCATTAGATCAAGGAGTCATTAAAGTTTTGAAGCAGAAATACCGTAAAAAGCTGGTACAGCGTTACTTACGTGAAATTGAATCAGGAGAGGACTCTTCCTGTAAAATAAATGTGTTGGATGCTATCCATTATGTTTCGGCTGCGTGGGATGAGATCGCGCCAGATGTGATAAGAAATTGCTTTCGAAAAGCGCATTTTGAGAGCAAATCTAATGAAAATGACCTGAATGTTGCGGATTTTCTGGACATCGAATTTGAGGAACAGTATCCTGGATATTGTTCAGTTGATGATGATTTGCCTATCACGGAAACTCTAGAAATTCAGGATATGATTGACATGGCGAAAGGTAAGTAAGTTAACTTATTAAATTTTTTCCTTTTTAAAGTTCACCCTTACTTCAGTTTAGTATTTATTTTACTTTCTCATTTAAAGATGGAGAATTCGAGGTTGATAATGAGGAAGAGGAAGAAGATGAACCTCCCCAACTTCCCTCTTTTATTAGCGCCTGCGATTCCGTAAGCGTTTTGCGGCAGGCGCTCTCTTCTACCGAAAACTCGGAAGCGATGCTGAGAGAACTTAACAGGATTGAAAGTTTTATAATAAGAAATTTTAGGAAACCAACTTCTTATGATGGAGGAAAGCAACTCCTTATGGAGAATTTTCTTACAAAAAAATAATAGCATAGATGTAACTAAGATGTAATAAAGTTGTAGAGGTTAAAATGCATACGCGTTTCTTTTGCTTTTAGACTGTTATTTTTATTTCAGCGATTAAAAACGAGTCATCAGATTTTTGTAAGGTATGTTTTTTTTTTCCTGTTATCTTCCAAAACGGCATTTTAAAGAGTTCTGCTTATAACGTCGTCCCGCTTAATACGACGTTTTTCAGAATCCCCGTCAACGGCGTACTAACGAGAGTTTACTGTAATTGAAAATGAAAAAAAAGGTAAAAAAAAAAAGTAAAAATTTTAGCTTCTTACTCCAGTTTTAAAGAGTGCTCAATGACCCCTTCATTTAACATTTGCCACAGTATAGAAAAAGCTACAAGTTTGGAAATATAAAACTTCCCCAGCTGTTTTTTTTTTTTTTAAATAATTATTTTAATGCTATGTATATGCATATTACTACTGTATATTATAATATGTAGCATTGTTTTTTCAGTTCAAAGCATTTTTTAAACCATCCTTCCCATATATATTAAGTTTGGGGGAGGCGGTTGAGCACCTGCTTTCAGTTGAAATTGGAAGCTAAAAGTCTTCCAGTAGGTTGATATCCACAAAGCTAAAAATATTGAGGGGTGTCTCGTTATCTAACAGAAACTTTCTTTTTACATGTATTTTTGAACCACCTGGGGAGGGGACATTTCCACAAAGTGGTGGTTAGTCATTTATTTATTTTTTTCAATAGTTATGTTCGACTTTACAGTTTGCGCCAGTCAATTTAATTTTAAAAAAAAATCTCAATGTAAAATGAACGTATGTACAGGAAAAAAATTCTACGTAGAATATTACAATCTTTAGACATCGTGATAAATAAAATCCATAACAAAAAGTAATAAAAAAGTATGGAATACTAAAAAGCGAATTAAAAAATTAAAACAATAATGGCAACAAACTATCAAGAAAATAAATGAATAACAACTTAACAGAAAAAACAATGGAAGAAAAAAAAAGAAATAAATACAAGTAGACAGAAAAAAAAGGAAGATAATCAAATGAGCGAACGCCCGCAGCAAGCACTGAAAGGGATTTGTTTACTGTCTCTGCGCGGAATCAGCTGTTAAAGAACCCTCCCATTCGCAAAATTTTCTCTACTACTTCAATCACTGACCTTCAAGTGACCTGTGCCCGTGAAAAAGCTTCATGAGGCATCCGCAACTATCCCCGCTAGCCCGCGGCAAAAATTCCGAATTATCACCCACATC
Organism: Uloborus diversus; assembly: GCF_026930045.1. Classification (NCBI taxonomy): domain Eukaryota; kingdom Metazoa; phylum Arthropoda; class Arachnida; order Araneae; family Uloboridae; genus Uloborus; species Uloborus diversus. The sequence goes on along the minus strand of NC_072733.1, from coordinate 29,001,222 downwards.
TGCCTAAAAGCGGAAAAATCACGTGAAAATACGGGGGTCGTCTCCACGCTGCATTTGCCGTAAAGCATATTTTATTTTAAAAAAGGGGGACCCTAATACTTAAATTTTATTTTTCCATCATGTCAGTGTGTGTGTGGGGGGGGGCGGGGATCTATTCAGACTCATTCTATATTAAAAAACTCGTTTTTTGCTGGTGATTGCATCACATATCACACAAACACAAATATATTCAACAAAATTAGTTGCGACAAAGGAAAAACTTTAAAATCCGGACGTTTTGTCCAGCCTGCTCAGAAAACTGGACGTTATGTCCTAGCTGTCCAAAAATGTGGACGTTCTGTCCTTGGACCTTTTGTCCGTCGGACATTATGTCTGTTGGACGTTATGTCCGCTGGACGTTATGTCCGTCGGACGTTCTGTCCTTCGGACATTTTGTCCATCGGACGTTTTGGACATGGACGTTATGTCCGTGGACGTTTTGGATTTGGACGTTTTGTCCGGATCCCAAATTTTCTATCGATCTTAAGTTGATAAAATAATTGTAAACATACAAAAATGCACATTAACATTATTTTCTACAATCCGGTCCCCTTAATCTCGCAAGGCAAGTTACCGACATAATTTCATTTAATTCCGATAACAAAAACCTGCTAAACGCCTGCTAAAAATATGGTTTTCATATTTCCTTATAGCACTTATATTGGTGCGATACATTATTTTGAAATATATCAGTAATTAATTTAATGATTCTCTTAGGTAGGGGAGGGCGGAAATGATAAAATATTTCATGCATATTTTGTTTTAAAAAGGCTGAGAATTCGAGTAATATTAATCTGATGGGTTTCAAGTGGACTCTAGGTCTTTTGATATTTCCGGCAGACAGATATTCATAATTTGGAGCAATGTAATTTAATTTTTCATAATTCTTAAAATATTAATCCATTTTTGAAGTATGATATTAACTTGATTAGAAGTTATGTTGTTATATTCCATCAAAATCAATTGAAGTTTCATGGAAAACATTTTCATGTTACCAGTTGCAACAAATGTTTTGGCCTAAAATAACAGACACACTGCATTGCAGTACTGGTCTTGTTGAAAAACTTCGGAATTAACGTGATGAGTGACGAAACAGGGCTTATTATTCTCGTTACTGTATCTCTCCTTACTTAGAATAGTGAATAGAAATAATATTAGCAGTTGCGGTTGGCCTATTCAGATCAACTTGCTTTAATTAGTTTTTTTTTTTAAACAGATATATGTCAAAAAATAAGTTTTAAATTAAAGAAGAAAATCCCTTGAAATATAAATGTATTTTATGTGAAAGAAATGTTGAATATCCCATCATGGGCCATGTTAAAGCAGTTTATCACCTGTTACATTAACGTTCATTATTTTTTTACACACGAACTTATGTTTAAAAAAAATTATTTTAAGCTTTAACTAACATTTATAGTTAAAATATAAGCCTAAGTGGGTTCAACCAATATATTTATTTAATTCAGTTACAAATCAAAGAGTAAGAAATGTTCCAAACACACCCCATTCTCTCCCATATGCTTCCAATGAACGAAAGCGACTGTAATATTTGTTTAATTGATAAAAAACAATTCCTTATTATTTTTTAAAACAACGATGCACTTGTTTTAATTCAAAATGTAATCTAGTTACACGTAAGCAATGAACGTATCTAACGTATCAAATTTAAGAACTTGATCTTTAAAACGTTTTCATGCACTGTACTGAATTTTCCATAAACTATTTCATTTTCTAAAATTAAAACTTTAAGAACTTTATTCGTCCTATAACACGTTTTTCTTCGTAGATCCAGTTTTATTGCGCAATTAAAAAATAATATTCATAATCATGAAACTAATATTTACTAACGATACATCACAGAAAAGTATGTCTGACTCCGTTTTTCGTGGAGCCCAGATAGGTCGATCGAAAAGAAGCATATGATTAGTGTTCTTTTTTTGTATCATATTTATCATTAACTAGTGTTCCCCCAGCGTTCGAAATTCGACAGTATTTATAATTGAAAATTTTCAGAGAACTTGTATACGAATTTTCCTGTTTCGAAAACATTTTTATTTCCACTCTTATTTATTTATTTCTACTTCGTTTACTGCACAACTGGAAATATACAATTTTTACATGTACTTACAATACCAAACAAACCAACTTACTTTAATTTTTCCTTTTGTATGTTATTCTCAAAATACGAATGAAGAGGGACATTTCGATGATTGGGAAAATGTTGTGGTCGTCAAATTCTTGGCGTGAATAATTTTATTTTGGATACCATGTTTCTTCTTCATAACCCTACGTAAATATATATATTTCTCGACTCTTTGTTTACGTCTGCAAAGGAAAAACACTACCCGCGCTGGCATTGGTGCCAAAAAATTTGAAGACGAAATAGATTGCTAATTTCCCAATTATCAAAATCTTCCCTTATGAAATGATTGATCAAAACTCAGTTTATGCGTAAAAGTTCTGTATGAAAAACATTACTTTATAAAAAGTCTACTATCTTCGCCACTAGAAACATAAAATTTCAAAGCGTCAGATGAACAAACCCACCCTGCTGCCTTAAAATTTGTCCATTCGAAACCACTGGAAGTCGCAATAATCGTAGGGGAATGCGGGGAAAGTGAAATAGTTAAGATAATTTTTTTTTTCCAAGGTGAACAAAGTTCGAAATTTGTTCTGGAAATTGAGGTACAAAGGAACAATAAATTTTACTATAAAATTTGCATTGAAACAATTGCTCTTTAAATTTTTGACAGTAAATTTGTACCTAAAAAATAAAGAAATAAATAAATAAGTAATAATTTTTAAAAAAGTGGAAATTTTTTACTTCATTTTTCATGGAGTAAAGTGAAAAATAAAATATTTTTCTTATGAAATATTTTCTATTTGATTATTAAAGCTATTGTTAATTCAATGAATGAGTAAATAAAAGAATGAAGAATAAATAATTCTTCATTCTTAAAATTTCATTGTTAAAAGGAAATTAAACAATGAACGAATAAATAAACAGGTTAGATAAAGAGGAAAAATAAATCAGTTAATAAAATAGTGAATGAGAATAACAAAATAAGCGAATGAATGAATAAATAAGCGAATCAATAAATGACTACGTAAGTAATTTGATAAAAGATTGAATATGTAAATCAGATGAATTATTTCGCTTTTCCCCATCCACTTTGCCCCTCAAGCACTTGACTAACTGTACAAAGCATTTAAAATACAAATTAGCTTAATATTACACAAATAAATACTGTACCGAATATTAATAGGTAAATGTCATAAACCGAAAAATGGGCAGAAAGACAAGCCCTCTAGCCGCTAGTGGCGGCTAGTTAGGAAAAGCTAGTAAGAAATATATCTAAAATTTGTATATTTATAATACTGTCACTGAAATTTTCATATTAATTTATTTTTCTCTTCTGCGAAATTGCTTAGGTGGATAACTCTGATGTCTCCACATCTTCACTTTCTGGTACGCCTACATCGTCGACTATTTGGGACATAGGTATATATGCAAACTGTACGCAGCAACTGGAAGACGATACAAAAGCTGGGTTGTTGAAAAACACATGGGCTCCTGATTCTTCCTACAAATTCATTTCTGAAAGTGCAAAAGGAAAAAACAGAAAATTTCAAATTTCTTGGCTAAAAAGATATTCATGGCTTGCCTATTCCCATGCTCTTGGGGGTGCTTTCTGTAAAGTTTGTGTTCTATTCCTTAATAATTCAGAAACTGAAGCAGGTAAAGGTTCCCATCAGTGTTTAGGGAATTTGGTTAAGAAACCCTTTAAGAATTGGAAGCATGCTTTAGAAACGTTTAATGCCCATTCACATGCTCAGTACCACAAAAACGCTTCTGTATCAGCCAGCAATTTTCTAGACATACATCAGAATAAATGTTCAAGCGTTATAAATCAGCTGGAGTCTAAAAATGATGAGGACCGAAAGAAAAATAGAGAAATACTGAAAAGAATTTTTAACGTTATAAAAATCTGCGGACGACAAGAACTGTCACTGCGTGGGCATTCTGACAGCGGAAGACTAACTTTAATGGAACCTGAACACAATGACGGCAACTTTCGGGCACTTCTTCGGTATGGAGCCACATCTGGTGATGAAATTTTAAAAGATCACATTTTAAAAGCTCCTGGAAATGCATTGTACCTTAGTCCGACTATTCAAAATGAACTCATACATTTGATTGGAAAAAATATCCAAATGCAAGTAGTGGAGAAAATTCGACGTGCCAGATTTTTTACAGTTTTGGCAGATGAGACGACGGACATAAGTAGAATTGAACAGTTTTCGTTATGCGTTCGATTCGTCGATGAAAGCGAAAGCTTCATACTAAGGGAAGATTTCTTAGAATTTGTACCTGTCCACAACGTAACAGGTGAAGGACTGGCAAACACCATTAAGACACGACTGCGGGATCTTGGCTCAGATTTAACTCTAATGCGTGGGCAGGGCTATGATGGAGGAAGGGCAATGAAAGGATGTTTCAAGGGAGTCCAGGCTAGGATCAGGCAAGAATATCCAAAAGCTGTATACACCCATTGCGTTGCTCATACGCTCAATTTGTGCTTGGTTGATTCTGCCAAAATTTCCTCCGTAAGAAATTCATTTGGCGTAATCAAAGAATGCTGCGTATTTTTCACAAAATCTGCCCGACGAAATTCTATCCTTAAAAATAATCTGCAGAATTCTGGAAATCCAAGGTTGAGTCTTAAAAAGTATTGTGAGACAAGATGGGTAGAACGCCATGAGGCCGTATCTATATTTTGCGAAGCAATTTCAGAAGTAGTGCTGTCATTGGAGCAAATAATGGAGGAAAACCGGGATGATAGTTCTAAAGCAGAGCAGCTACATTCTGCTTTATGCAATTTCCCCTTCTTGGTGGCTTTGTGTGTGAGCGACAGAATATTGGGAATAACTTATGTTCTATCGCAATACTTGCAAGGCACATGGGTTGATATTGTAACTGCTTTAGAAAAGATTGAGCTGATTGTGAAGAAGTTTGAGGAAATGAGGCTAGATGCTGAAAAAGAATTTAATAATATTTTTGAAAGAGCATCAAATTTAGCCCTTTCATATGGACTGTCGCCATCACAGCCTCGAACAGTGGGAACACAAAGACACCGCTCAAATGTCCCTGCCGCCAGTCCTGAGGAATACTTTCGCCGTTCCGTATTCATTCCCTTTCTGGATGAAATTATTTCTTCTCTTCACGAGAGATTTGCGGAACATAAGGAAATATTGATTGGACTACAATGCTTAGTCCCTAGCAGAATCATGAAGTCCACATTTTCTGAACTGAAGCCAGCAATCGAGTTTTACTCGGACGATTTAGAGAACTCAAATCTTTCAATTTTAGAAGGAGAATGGGATGTGTGGAAGATAAAATGGATGGAGTGCGAAAAGCTTCCAAAATATGCCGTGGAGGCACTAGCACACTGTGAGAAAACAGTTTTCCCAAATGTCCATATTCTTCTTTTAATACTGGCCACTCTTCCCGTCTCTACGGCAGCAGTAGAAAGGACATTTTCTACCCTTAAAAGAGTAAAAACGTATTTAAGGAGCACTACTGGCGAAGAACGTCTAAATGGACTTGCTCTGATGTCAATACACAGAGAACTCAAAATTTCAGATGAAGCTATAGTGGAAGAATTTTTAAAAAATAAGAGACGACTGAATTTTTAATGCAAGATAATTTTTATGTACTTTTAAACAGCTATTTAACATTATGGTAAACACATTTCATTATTTCTGATTACAAATTAAAAATATTTACATTTTTTAGCATATTACTGGTGCATTAATCTTAGTGTGATTTATCATCGAAAATATCCAGCGCCACAAATATGAGTGCAATTCATTTTTATTGATTTTTAATCAATAATTAGTAATAATCTATACTATAATGCGCATAATGCATGATGAAATCTTTTTCAATAACGTGATTCACGATTTAATGAAAAATAATTAATGTGGTAATACATTAATAAAATCCCCTGCCCCCCCCCCGAATCAGAATCCTGGCTACGCCACTGCATGTTACAGAGAATAAAATGTACACCAATGGCCTTGGGTCAAGCGTACTGCTCTTCTGCGATTGTTCCAACCAAGCGGCAGGGGAACGTTTCTTCCCATCAAGATGGACACAAGGGATTCTATAGTCCATTAATGAATGACCTAGGCTATTAATGAACCATCTTTGACAACAACAAATTGCCTCCTCCAGGCTTTGGGGATGTTGATTTACAAAATTCCCTGTGTATGTAATAGGTGTGTCAAATAGAGTCGCAAGGTTTCAATGCTATAAATATAAGTAATTGTAATTATATTTTAATTCGCTGTTTTTTAGTTGTAAACATACCTAAATGCTTATGCAGTTTTTAATTTTTAAAATATAAATTTCGAAAAATTATCGATTACTGCTGACATAAAAATATACTGTATTTTCCATAGCTAAAATATAAATTAAAAACAAATCCAGATCGGAACAATGTGGAAATCTATACTTTAAATTAATTTTCTTCTATTTCAGTACATAATCCTTTATTATCATCAATCTCTTGCGATTCACAAGATTTAGAAACCGAAATGGGTATCTATCCTAACCTGTTGAACTTTTGCTTTCTACAGCTGGTCTACCACAATGCAAAAAAGCTTGACAACTATTGGTATCTGCTCGCCTTTCATCACTGTTAGACAAATGCCATATTAGGGATAAAGATGTTGTTCATTTATTTACAGCCTATGTAGATGCAGTAAATTTAAATCCAAATCACCTAGTGATCAATCGTGCATTCTTTAAGAGAGCAAAAGAAAATCTTCGAGAGGTAAAATTAAATTTCATGAATTTAAATTTAGATTTTGTAGTTATTCACTGGGTTACAAAGCTACATCCAGATGTAACTGGAAAAAGAACACCGACAGGATTACCGTGATAGCTTCAGGTCCTAATATTGAACAGCTACTCGGAATTCCTTAGTTATTTCTTCAGTTGTATATGATATCTTAGATGATAGTTCTTTATTGCTAACTGTTCTAGCTGTTGTGTTTGATGCAACGACTTGCAACACAAACCGTATAAATTGTGCATGCAATTTTTTAGAGCAAAAACTGAATGGTGATATATTACATTTGGATTGCCATCATCATGCACTTGAAATCGTACTGCAGAGTGTGTCCTTAAAGAAGTTCTTGCCTTTCTTAGTTCTAGATTAGATATTCAATTATTTAAGCGCTTCAAAATTTTGTGGAAAGATCTAAATCATTCAAAACTTATAACATTTCAATCAAGTACACATACCACTTAAATTCTAAAAGACGAAGTGGATGACATATTATTGTCCGTAAAAAGCGGAATTGAGAAAGATTACAGAGAATTCTCATAACTTGTAATAATATTTCCTGGTGAATTTCCTCCTACAGGGATACGTTTTCGGCAACCTGGAGCTTATCCCTGAGCCCCATGGGTGGCAAAAGGAATTTTTGTTTGAAAATTTTTATATTTAGGAAATAATTTAAATTGACCTTACATGAAAAAAAAAAACCCTTCAATGCTGTTTTACAAAGCTCTTTTACAATTAAATGCTGCATGAAGATATCTTTTTTCGCAGAAAACCAATCGAGGCTCCTTTGAATAATATAATATGTCTGAAAAACTAGCAGCGTACAAAATGACAACAAACATGCAGCAGAAGCAGTGATTGGAACATTCATAAATCACTTATGGTATTTAGGGGATAAACAAGTAGCTTTGTCCGTATTGGATGAAGGAATTAACTTTGAAGATAGGAAAAGACTAGTTCAAAAAATGCTTGTGATAAGGAAGACGTGTCCGATGACTGTTTAACAAATTTCAGATAACAGTAGATGATTTAGAATACTTTCTTAGTAAAGATCTTCCTCTTTATAGAATCAATTACGAGTCAATAAAATTGTATGATAAGTTGCAAATACTAAAAGATTTTTTCCCATTTGATCCTGATTAACGGCAAAATGTTTAAGCTGTTTAAAGGGAAGAGAGATTGTTAAAATACTGAAAATTGTGTGAATGATACAACTGAAAGAAGAGCACAATTAATCGAAGAATTTCACAACTAATTTACCAAATATGAGTCACAAAGCAATTTATTTCACAGATCGTCCAAGACTATCGGAAAAAAATACACACTATCGAGATACATTGAGAAAAGCGTGCGATTAAGGAAAGTTTCTAAAGCATTATTTCATTCTTATTCAAAGTAAAATCTTTAGATGATATAAAGTGATTAAAAAGGTTAATTTTAGTGCTACATCGCTGTAAAAATATTTTGCAAACCTAGGAGAAACGATGTACTGGGTCTGAAGTAAAAACTCGGATGATTTGTGAGAAAATTATCAAAAGTGTTAAAGTTCAACGGCCTAGGGGCACGTGTTATTATTGACCGATCGAGTTCAAATTTTGCACACGCACGTTACTTTATATTATAGTGTCACAAAACTAGGGGGCGTCACTTGTTGAATTCCGAAATTTTTTTTTCCCATATAAATAAGGACCACCCTAATATATATATATATATATATATATATATATATATATATATATTGTGAAGCACGAGTATATACGTACGTTTACGTGTATACACCAGTACATATATGTATACACGAGTATATAAGCTTATATACATGTGTGAATGCAGAATGAGCAAAAACTCTTGGGCAAAAAATCTAAAGAGTGTGAAAGGGGAGGATAAGAAGCAAAGAATGATAAGGAACTTACGTTTGCTGACGCAATACATGCACACAAAGCCAGAAACTGATGGATGGAAACAAATCGCAATTTTGTTACACAAAGATGATTTTATCCAACATTTTAGTTTTTAAGAAATATTTAGAGCAGTTGCTAAAAGTTACGGCCTGTAGTAGCTCTAATACAAGCATCGCAACAAAGGCGCAGCGACAGATGAAACTTTTTCAAAAATTTCTTTATTGCAACAGAGAGTGCTTTGTGATTGCGACGCACATGTATCACAGCTGCTGGCCGCAAATTTCATCAATCGCATTAAAACTTTCTTGAGACCTAAAATGTTGTGTTAAATTCTCTTTCTGTAATATATAAATTTGTGACTTGTTCTGCTCATCCTGTTTACTTGTATATCATATGCTTGTATGTAAGTGTCTACTTAAGTACGTATGCGTATATTCGTGTCTACCTGAGTATATAAGTGTTTATACATATACGAATATAAGCGAGTATATACGTGTATAGTAGAGTGTATATCTATACAGATATAGATTAAAAATACTTGCAGATACTCATATACGTATTTATTGGTGCATTTATGGGAATACGTCTCTACATACGTCCTTACACGAGTATATGCGTATGCATATGCATATACTCGTAAATTTAACCCCGTTTACTGTAAAAACAATACATATTAAGTGAAATTACTATTTAATTTATATCTGTCTTATACTTAACGATTAAGTGGCATTAGAAGAACAATATTTTGTTAAGCTTAATATTATGACCACTTTACCCCATCTTACTTAAATTGTTCTAAAAAATTATCTAAAAGAGATTCAGCTAACTGCTAATGAGTAAGAATTCTTGAGACATGTAGGAAGCTTCCAATCTGTTCATAATTCTAACCAACAAAATTTCCCAAAGAAGTTAAAAGAGGTGTTTAGAGTTAAAAACTTTTCATATTCACACAAAATATTTTTTTTCACCTACTAAAATTTTTCCAGCTGTAAAATTTTGTATTCAAAATGTAGTTTCTAACTGCCCTACTCTATAATAAAACTTTCACATTCATTCGAACATTTATTTCCAAGCTATAGCCATTTATTTCACGAATGACCACTTTACCCCATTGACCACTTTCCCCCACCAGACCCCAGATTCGTTTGAACCACTTCCTGTTTAGCGTTATTGTATTCAAGGTAAAATGAACTGAAATTTGCTTTCCTAATTAACTAGCAACCTTATTTATATATTCAACTCATCTTTACTTTCCTCAATTTTAGCTAGTCATTATTTTATTGTAACTGAAGTATTTTTTATTTCATAATATGAAAATCAATCAAGAAAGAACCTAGAAAAGTCAAAGGGGGTGGAAAATGTACCAAATCAAGAATTTTGACAGATGCCCATGTCAAAACTAAAATTGAAAAGATGCACAATATAGAAAAGATAAAGCAAACCTCTTAAAATATTAAAAAAAAAGACCAGTGAAGAAGCAAAAGAAAGAAGAATTTGTTTTCAGATAGATGGGGTGAACTCAAGGAAAAAAAAAACTCACGTCTCAAGGGATGTAGGCGATAATTTCAACGATTTCCAAACAACTATTGTATCTTTGAAATTGGGGATTCATAGCAAAACTTTCAACCAAATGAAGTTTCTTACATTATATGGGCTGCTCCATAAAAATAAATGGATATGAATTTTCTATGAATTTTCTTAGGAGATCTGATGCATGCAGCTTCAGATTTATGTACTTGTTCTGAAAATAAAGATGTTATAACTGCGCCCAAAACAGATTTCATTAAGCTCCTTCATCCAATGGTTAGTAGAGGCACACAAAGAGTTGCTTTAAAAAAGAAATTTGGCTGTGACATTTCTGACATTTATAATCTCTACAGACTTAAATTTAAATTATTTAACTATTCATGATACTTCTTTAGACGTAATTATGCTGGTACTTCGTAAAAGCATCTCATTACATAAGTAATTATTTCAGCATATTTTTTATAACTTTTAATCTCTGTGGGTCAGGCCTCCCTAATGGTGGGTCGTACTTCCCTCAAGTGGAGAGATTTGCCTAGTTTGGACCCTCTTAAAAAATCGTTAATAAAAAGATTACAGGGAAACTCGATTTTACTTCCCTTGAATCTACGTTTTCCCCACATTTACCGTTTTCCCTCTTATGTCCCAGTTTTTCCGTTATACTTATAATATTAATTTAACCCAGATTTTAAGTTCGTTATTTATGAATTTTCTGCATTTTACATTCTCCTTGGGAAGGAAAAAAAAGAAAAGAAAAGAAATGTTCTAAAATTAGCAATACAGTCAAACTCGCTTATAACGAGCCCTGATTTTACGCGAACCCGGATTTAGCGAGGAAATCAGAAATACTTGGTTGGTACAATGTTAATTCTATGGGAGCATAACTCACTTTTAACGAGCAAACCCCACTTAAAGCGAGCAATATTTTTGCGATTCATAAAATCTCTATTGACTTCCAGAAATAGGGAACAGCCATCGGCCATCTGGATAATAAAAAATCTAATATTTATTCCAATAAGATTAAAAGCAGCGGGTGTGTACCAAATGGGGAGGGGGGCGTGGAGTGGGCCATGGCGCAGACTGCATCAGTCAAAGAAAGGGGGTGTTTTTAAAAACTATCGATTTTTTAAGATATTGTGTTGGAAACAGCCCCCCCAAACCTCCCCCCTCTCCGTAACACATGAGGGGCTACCTATTTTCCATTGGGGGAGGGGTAGTGCCCTTTCCGCAAGAACTGAACATTAAAACTGCAATAGGGAAAAGTGAGGGTGCCATTTCTCACTCCTGTATAAGGTGCCGCTGATGAACAAGCTTTTCACCCTTGAAAGGTGCCAATCGCAACCTGTAGTTTTAACAGTGTACTAATCCGATAATTTGGTTCCAAAGTGAGCTTAGTAAAACTACTAGTCAGTGTAGCCCCCTCCCCCTCCAAAAAAAAAAAAAAAAAGATGGAGGAGATACCTTACATCCATGTTTTAGATTTGATGTTCAGATGCGTTGATTGATATTTGGCTATTTAAGACAATAAGAACAAATGTCATTGAATCAGATTTTAAAACAGTAAAAAATGAAAATGAGTATTGTTCTGTCTGGGAACATTTTACGATAAACTGCTATTCTGCCGCGGACAGGTAAACGGTAGTATCTTCAGAAATGAGTTTTCGTGATTTTTGAAGAAATGATTTTTGGATTCAATACTGCTACTTTGGGTTCAATGGAGAAATGTTGGAATTTAACGCTTTTTTCGTGGGTTTTTTTTTTTTTCTTTTCAGTAAAACCAAATAAGCCAGCCTAAACAGTAAAGCATATACATAAAAGAAAACAAAAATGAAAATTACTGCCGCTACCTGCCCACGGCAGTATTGTTGCATTAGAAGGTTCAACTATCTTGCTAGATTTAATCAAAATGGCGTTTTTCTCAACTTCTGATCGGTTATTTTTATTAAGTAAAAACATGAAACTATATTACCATATTTTCAGACACTTTAAACAATTCTGGATGAAATGCTTTCTTGGGATCGAATACACGTGATTTGATGACAATTTTACGAACGATTTTTTGCGCGCGTTTAGTGAACGATATCCGCGAACATTAGGATATAAAATGTAAAATATCAAGTTCGTTAGGGTTGTAAAGTTTGAAAGTCAAGCCAAGAAACATATCCATTTTACCCGACTGCGCGTGCGCGACGCAAAGGAGGGTAATGTGTTTATCAGTCTATGTATGTATGTCCGTTTCTATGTGGCGTTCTACAGGCTAAACGCTTTGGCCAATTTTGGTAATTCTTACGTCAATCGATTTGCTCAACCTTGGGAGTGTCACTAAATACATGACAGTAATCAAAAGTACCATTTCAAAAACCAGTTGCCATTTTGACAGTTTGGGATCGGCGCACGCTGAGTGTCGCACGCTACCTGCGTACGACAAATGCAGGTAGTTTTCGCTGCCTGAATTTTTACCAGACTGTGCGTGCGCGACGCAAAGAAGGGTAATGCGTTTAGTCTATGTATGTATGTTTGCTCCTATGTAGCGTTCTGCAGGCTAAACGCCTTGGCCAATTTTGGTAATTCTTACGTCAATCGATTTGTCTTAACCTTGGGAGTGGCACTAAACACATGACAGTAATCAAAAGAACCATTTCAAAAACCAGTTGCCATATTGTCAGTTTGGGATCGGCGCACGTTGGGTGTTGCACACTGTATCCTACGCAGGTAGCGTGCGACACAGGTAGTTTTCGCAGCCTGAAAGTTTTTGTTTACTAAGTCTACTAATTGGGGTCTCATTGGCCGAGTGGTCTAAGCGATTGCTTCTTCCACTTGAGGCGGTGGGTCAAGACTCGCTCGCTCCGGATACATTTTCTCCTCTTTCTGATGTAAATTCTTTCATGTGTTCTTTATATGTACTCTGTACTGTAATTAAAAAAATATTATGCGTAACGAAGGCAAGACACTCAGATTGTAGTCCTCATCAAAATAAACCCGTGCAATAAGCACCAAAAGAAAGAGAGTCTACTAATTCGATTTTCACTTCTAACATGTTGCATTTGTTTTTTCCTTGATTCAAGGGACTGAGTTTCGCGACGTGTACTTTCTTGAGAGGCTTTTTTAGTTTTGCGAGAAAGACTTGACTGACGACGTTTCCGATTTCACGTCATCATGAGTTATACAGGCTGTTTATATAGCTGTGTAGTGGTTGACTTAAGTTCGCGCATTTTTGCCGAAGGTCAAGCCCATGTAGCTTTAAGCCGAGCTAGGTTCCTAGAGCGACTAATTACCAGTAGTTTAGACCACCGCAAGTTACTTAATAAACCTCACGATACAAACAAACTCTCTCAATGCAATGACAAGGTTGCGAAATGTACCGTCTTATAATCATAATAACTAAGTCAATGAAAGTTAAGTAAAAAGTGTAAAATAAAAAATTATTAAATAAAAACAAAAAATCCGACTGAGTAAAAACGAAAAAAACTAAAAAGGAAAATGTATAAATCCAGTAGTTTAGAATGTTGTTAAGAACTACTGAATAACTACACCGTTGAAATAGTTTTATAACCGTACACAGATAAGGCAAATCATAAATTCAAACGCACAATAGAAGGATCAACTGTCGGGAACCATTCAAATTTTACGGGGTTCTTTGAATCAGAAAGGAATTGGCCCCGACTGTTGATCCTTCTATTCTGCGTTTGAATTTATGATTTGCCTTATCTGTGTACGGTTATAAAACTATTTCAACGGTGTAGTTATTCAGTAGTTCTTAACAACATTCTAAACTACTGGATTTATACATTTTCCTTTTTAGTTTTTTTGGTTTTTACTCAGTCGGGTTTTTTGTTTTTATTTAATAATTTTTTTTAACAATCGATTAAATTTGAATGCATCGTTTAGCTTTGGTTTCTGCAGTGGGCGCGGTTCACACTGGGTAACATCGTTTCGGAGGGTAACAAACATTCGAAATGGATTCAAGTGTTTTATTCGCAGAGGAGAAGGTGTGAGAAGGGGCACAGGCAGGGCCAATCCTAGCAGGTGGACAACTCGTGCATCGCACGAAAGAAGTCAAAATAAGAGGCGGCTGTATTCAGTGGCGGACCCTGGCGATCCTTTCGGGAGGGGCGAATTACTAATTCATAATGGGGGGAAGGGGGGTGTGAAGTCCTGAAAACGCAATTGAAAGCCCTCAATAAAGACATTAGGCAAAGGCATGAGGTTCAAAACTCTCTCTCCCCCCCCCCCGGAAATATGTTGATATTAAAGTTCCAAAAATCGTTTAGGATTTTTTTTTTTTTTGTGATGTTAGGGAAAGGAAGGTTTTGTAGTTTCTCCGCGGAAGTTTTTTGAAACTGCAGTCTTAAAAACGCGATTGTTGGATGACCTTGGTAGCATTAGGTAAAGGAATGGGATTCAAGAAATCTTCCATGGCTATTTTTTCGAAATTGAAGTTCCAAAAGTTTTAACGGTATTCGATGACATTGGAGAGTTCCCCTGGAATTTTTTTAAAATTAAAGTCGTATAAATACAGCTGCAGGCAATTTTTTGTGATGTTTTGCGAGGTGGGGGGGGGAGGAGGTTTGGAGGTCTTCTACTGGATATTTTTCGAATTTACAAGCCCCTTTTTTGAGGGGGGGGGGAGGCGATCACGCCAATCACTCCTCCCCTGTGGATTCGCCACTGGCCGTATTGCATATAGTTCTATTAATCAGCTCTATTTTTGACCATTATGCTGCCATCAATTAAGACAGAAACTATCCTTTAACCTGCATATTGAAAAAAAGAAGCATACTAAAAAGAAACTTTCAGAAATGATGACAAAGAAAGACAGGAAATGATACGCTTATCAGAAAAAATGATAAGTTACTCGTGAAAAAAGATAACTTAGGTTTTCCCCCCTAAACGAGCTACAGTTTGTGTTAAGCACTGCGTCTGCTAAAAAATATCGTTGAAACTTTTATTTTGGGATTTGTACAATTTACCAAGTGATTATATAAGTGTAGTGGTTATATTTTTCAAAGGAATTAATATCCAACAATAACTTAGTAATCGGAACAAAAAGGAGAAATAGAGCTTTTTGCGTCTTACCACGATGCGTTAGTATTTGTTCTAGAAGTAAATAGGCAAGAAAAGTGACTCATGCTTTTACATCATGGCGTCAAACTTAGACGTAAGTGCTAAATAATTCTATTTTCATTGATTTATATGATGTTTTTTGTATCTACATATAAATAGGTAGTTAATTTCTTAGTACGACAATGCCAAGAAGCAGCAACATTTTTTAATTTAGCGCTACGTAAATGATTATTGTTTACTTTAGAAATAAGCAATTAAATTTTATTTTAAACATATATGTTTTAATTCAAAGGATATTAAAGAATTCATTTAGTATATTGTCAAAGAAAGAAACTTTTTAATGTACTTTTTAAATAGAAGTCAGTTTATTTATTTACTTTATTTTAAATTAAGGATACATGATTTATCTTTGCGTAGATTCGTTTCATTACAAAGTTTCTGTTGAAATGTCGATTTTTTTTTAAATTAATCCCCCGATTTGTAAAAAAGCCAAAAACGTAGCATCATTATATTGAGCATCAAGCTTAGTTATTCCCTGTTTACAACATTTCTCCCCCCCCACCCCCTTCCCCTCTTTTTTTCTTTTGATTTCGCATTCTTTTATTATTCCATTTAAAATTCTCTATAAAACTTACTACTTTCAGTTCTTCTGATCATGTACACTTCTTTCATCGACAATTCAATAAAATAACTATTTTTTAGCCTACTTTCCCAGTAAAAGTCAGAAAAAGAAGAAAAAAGCATGAAAGAAGGCTTAATGCATCTTAAAAATATCGCGAAAAACAAAAAAAAAGTCAAAAATAAATAAAATAATTAAATAAATATCGAGAAATTAAAAATTGGAAAGTAGGGTATTGAGATGGGAAAAATGTCTGTCGGTCTGTCTGTCTGCCCCCCCCCCCCCCCCTAATAACTTTTGAATGAATAGTCCGATTCGAACAAACTTTCTTTTCTTCGAAAGATCTAGTGAGATAAGTGAAATATGGGGGGAAAGGACACCTCATTCTCATACTTCACGTTTTGATTTGAACTATTTTTTGTTCAATTTTGAACAGTTCAAAAAAACTTAACATTAGCGCTTACGGGGAAATTCAAGGCAATTCCGAACTGTGAGGCGAATTTGCTTTAAACAAACTTTTAGTAGGAAAAAGCTTTAGATGAAAAACTTGTATGTATAATATCTTTTTGTTTTGAACAATTTTCCGTTCAATTTTGAACAGTTCAAATCCCTTAACATTAGCGCCTACGGGGAAACTGAAAGTCAATGTAGATTTCGTACTTGAATGCGGATTTTTTTCAAACAAATTTTGTTGGAAATAGCTCTTGACGGTAAATTCTAGACTCCAAATCCGAGAATTTAGGGGCACCTGACTCCGAATCCGACTCCTGTGCTCGACAATTAATCGGACTCCGACTCTGACTTCGTAGCTTTGAAAAAAAATTATACACGGAGGACAAATGACTGACTTCGATTCTTGGATATTTGTCTCCGACTCCTTTATCCCAAAATGAGATTGACTCCGACTCCGCAGCTATGGTTTTAACTGTGAAATAATTACTGTTGATATGACTTGTTTTTATTTTCATGCTAAAGATTTAATTTAGGTATTCAGTTTTCGGCGAATAAACTCGAAGTCATTTATTTTTCTACATAAAGATTTGCGCAGACGATTTTTTTTTTTTTTTTTTTTTTTGACAATGAGAAGTATTTCTTTAAGTTGACATTTTATTGTTTTTATTTATTTTGGTAAGTGCGTTAATTAATTCACTTAAAAAATTATTTTTGGCAACAGGGGAAAAAGAAACGTTTTTTTTTTTTTTTTGATATGATGTATTTATTTTAATGAGCTTATTGATTTTAATTATTATTTTTTCGTTTTGAAAGCTGTTAAAAACAATTTTTTTAGTGGAAAAAGTGTGTTAGCTGCTTTGTTTAAAAGGTGCTGCTCTTTTATTTGTTCGTTTTTTTTTTTTTTTTACGCATCTAATTTTTTAGATGATTGAGGAACATTTTATTCCCAGAAATTAGCTTAAAATATTAAAAAAATATGTTTGAAACAATTTGCGATTTTAGCTATTTTTAAGAATAATTATCAGGTACTAGAACGTAGTATGGGTATGTGAGAAAGTAGGCACGTATAGTTCTAGACGGAACTTCTTGTTTTATTAACATTTGATAGTTATTTACCTTTTACCTCTTCGGAAAACATTTTTACGCTGCGTAAAGATTTGTCAACTCGGGGAATTCAATAGATTTCAAAACTACTTTGTAATTTAAAAGACAATGCAAGTATAATTTTGAAATCAAACAACTGCCGCTACCTCGGTACATCTATGAATTTGATTTATTTAACCATTTGCATTTCGCTTATTTTTCTTTTAAAGGTAAAAAATTACAAGAAACATTTTAACACAATATATTAGGATTCTGCATTAAAGCTTGAAACTTAACCATTGCTTAAGAGCTTAATTCAATGCTTAATATTTCAGTTTAAATAAGTTTTTACTCTAAAACAATATCTGTTACTCTGTAAAAGTAATTTCAGACAGTTTTCTTTCTTTTATTTTATTTTATTTATTTATTTATTTATTTTTGCAATATTATTGCTGCATTTTCCCTGAGAAGGAAAATGGAAGAATCATTTCCTCTAGAATTTTGAATTGAAACAAAAGTTTACTTCAGAATCTTGTCTTCCTTTCACTAAAAATCGGATGACATTGATTATCCGATGTTAAGAACTAACATCGGACTTAGAAGAAATTGTGTTTTCCAAATATTTAAAATGTACTTTTATCAATCCAAATTGAAAAACAATTTTAGGAACCAAAATTCTGCTACAAAATATTTAATTTATAGAAATGCATAGAAACGCAATCTGTACAAACAGTTATCATTGTTTAGTTAAAAGCAATGACGTTCTCTTTATACGGATCTCATATCTTCTTTCTAATTAAGAATTGGTCAGTAAAACTCCTCAAAAGAAAGGAAAAGAGAAACAGAACAAAAAGAGTTTATAATACAGTCCCATTATTATTTAGATCCATAAAGTAAGATCACAAAATGAGGCCTTTCTATGGTTCACGGCCATTGCCTGATTAGCATATTGGAAGGCCCGAGGCCAAATAGTTTTTTCCGCCCCCCCCATATTTAACCCTTTCAGGGCCAGTGGTTGGGCTGTGAAACCACTAATTTATGAATTTTTTTCTCTCTTTTTTCCGAATTTTTTGAATCAAAATTGCTTGAGCCCTCTTCTTTTAAGTTCAATGAACAACATTAGATGGCGGAATAACAAAAAAAAAAAAAAAAAAAATTCGTAGGCTCAATTTCTTGTTCAAATCATCAAATTTTCAATTTTTCGTTTACCCCAAAAATTGGAATTTTTTTCAGATTTTAAAATTTTTAATTAGCGCTGAAAGAGTGAATCATTTTTCTTCTTTTTTCCTGAGGTAGTCAATCATATTGTTCGAAAAGATTCAAATTCATTTTTACATGCATAAACATGTTTTTGTCCTTCCCCAGGTGGGGGGTGTGAATAAATGGAGACACCACTCCCAGTGAAAAAAATTCTGAAAAAAATTTTTTTTAACTGAAAAATCTATGTCTAGATGATCAAATAAACTCATTTGGGGTGTTTTTTCTTAAGATTTCTCAAAAATTAATGATGCGCCCCTGAAAGGGTTAAAACTTAAAGTTTTAGCTTTATTAGGTTTTTGTCTAAGCAATTTTTGCATTTGGGGCCCCTAAAAAGCAGGAGCCCCAGCCACTGCCTAGTTGGCCTATTCACTAATCAGGCCCTGTTCATGACCTAGTATCGCACTCATTTATGATTCAATTGACTCCAAATTTTGCTTTCCTCACGTCACTCATAGAAATTTAGACAAAAAAAAAAAAAAAAAAAAAAAAATCCAAGTAAAAATTTAAGTTTTAACTATGTCTTTCAGCAGTTTTAACAAAGAAAGGGGATTTGATCATATTAGGAGCACTGGTCCATTAAGTCCTCTGAAAAAACGCCGAAAAGTACTATCAAATTTTAAAAAAAAAAGAAAAATTCGTTTTATTGTTGATACAAAAACATATTAAAATGCATTTGGTAGACTCAAAAGCTATGTAAAAAATTACTTCAGTCGAAAAGAGAAAGACCAATCGTCACGTTCGAGGCACTGATAAGTCGCTATTTTCTGTTCTTTGGTCACTTCTGCCTCCTGCGCACAGTTTGTGCAGAAATGTGCAGCTATGCAGCACAGGATCATATCCCTGTGTTTTAATAAGGACATCGGAGTTCTAATAAGATCAATATCACTGGTCTACATTCTACGTTTCTTCTTTATTTTTTTCTTTCACAGAAAAAAATGACGGTGACAACGACATTTTTCCTTCTTAAACCGTTATTTACATAAAATAGTCTTTTTAAAAACAAATCTTTTTGAATTCGTTTTTAACATAAATTAGGTTTTCTAGAACAATTAACATCTTTTTAAATTCACTAATAACATAAATTAGGCTTTCTAGATGAATTAACATCTTTTTTTGCACTCACTAGTGAACTATAGTAAACCATGAAAAAGCAAAATTTTCTGTGAAACAAGATCTGAAAATTTTGACAAGACTCTTTTGTAAAAACAGTTGCTACGATTTTGCCTGTTGATAGCATACTGCTTGTATTTGTTAAGATGTTTTTCTTGTTTTAGTTCACCCAAGAAATGGAAGAGAACAGAATCAATGAAATCATTGAAGGTAAGATATTTAAAGTAATTGCACTACCAAAATATTTCCTTCAATTCTTTTTTAATGTTTCATTCAGTTATTTATTGAAACATTTAAAATAAAAATAAAAAAAATGATGTGACATACCTAACATCATTTTGTCTTCAATATCTACACAATTGTTTTTATGATAACCAGAAAGAAGGTAATTTCACATATAAGATTGCATGGTTTGTAAACCCAAAGATTTAATTAATAAAACATATAGTAGAAAATTGAGGATATGGGCGCATCTAAGGGAAATATATAAGTTAAAATGTCATACTTGAACTTCTACGAAACCACTAAAACCTTTTCTTAGTAATGTTTCTCAGAAAAAGAAATCATTTCAACCATGGCAAAGCATTTGCTCACAGTTTGTACATTTGGGTAAGGTGGGGGAACTAAACGCGGTAAATAAAATATACCAAGCAATAAGTAAATGAAAATATGACTCACAAATGTGTCTCTCAAAAGAGTCTCATCAGTGCCCTCGGTATAACTTCTCGAAAAGCGCTACATATATGCGAGTCAGTACAAGCATATATAGCTCAGTTACGACATCCAGAGACTGAAGTTTCGTCCTTGTGATGGACTCATCAGTCAATCAGTCTGTCTCCTCTCAATGAATCTGAGATTACCCTTAAACTGGTAGATAAAATTAATTTAGCACCCCAGCGAGAGCTCGCAAGCAATAATGCTGCTCAACTCGTTAAATGAATGTACAAAAGCTGCAGGTAATAAACTGAAAATTACCGCCCTCTATGGAATTCAATCAATAAAAATATATCAACTAAGTAATGTTGCAGCAAACGAGCATACCTTGAAAGAGTAAAATTGATTTTTTTGTCACCCCTTCAAAAGGCTAGTAACTTATAGCTTATTACATCTGGATCAGAAATGCGATATAAACAGGGGCGGACTGGTTCTCCCTCCAGCCTGTGCGACCTTGCGCCCTCGAACCTGTAAGCCTTCTATTTTATTTATTTATTTATTTATTTTGTTTGTTTGTTTTTCACTCTTTTGAAATTGTGCGCCTTCGTTTTCTCTCTTTTTTGTGCTCTCGAACCTGTGAGCATTTGTTTTTTTTTTCTTTTGCCCCTTAAACCTGTGCACCTTCGTTTTTTCTTTCTGCGCCCCTAAACATGTGTGAATTCAGCGTTTTTTCTTGTTCTGCGCCCTTAAACATGTGGTAATTCGTAGTTTTTTTTTTTTTTTTTTTTTTTTTTTTTTTTTTTGCGTCCTCGTACCTGTGCGCCCTTCGGGAGTCAAGGTTGGCTCCTTCTTGGAAGATCAAGTCCGCCAAGGATGTAGGTGACATCAACATCAGTCATGGCAGTTATTCGATCATGAAAGAGAAATACTGTTTGCAATTATCAATTTCATCGATTAAGCATCTAAATATTCATCACACATATCTGTGTTAATTTGAGTAATAGATTATAAATATGAATAGCTACTGCAAATCAAAGAATTGTGCAAGGCACCACTTGTTTCTTAAATAGACCAAAAGCACTAGAAGCAATGCGCAAGTGTTGCTTGCAACAAAAACGTTTAGTAGACATATTGAAAATACTTTCAGATGCGTCCATGATTTTTGTCTGTGCCATTATAGAATGAGACTGTTACATAATTAACATCTTTTTTGATTTATACACATTTTTTTTGTAGCAATCTACAGCAGTCAATGAATATAAACCAAAATCAAACAGCATTAAAATATTTTAATCCACCACGTAGTATTTTTCTTCTTGTAGCCACCTGCTGGCACAATTTTAAATTTTAAGGTAATTAGAGGTAACGCCTTTTAGAAGTTCCTGACACAAGAATTCGATAGAGGGATATTCATAAAAGCGGATTGCCTCCTCTTTTGATAAAATCCTAGAGAGGATGCTTCCCCAATTTTCATTCCCCCCCCCCCCCCCCAAGTCGTCACAATGGCGGATCCAGCCGATTGATTTGGGAGAGGCCATTCGAAATTTTTGAACAAACTCCCCAGTGCCGATTTAGCTCCATGCTGCCCCTAGGCAAATTTGAAATCTGCCGCCCCCAACCCCCTAAAAGAAGTAAAATATGCTTGACTCAAAAAAAAAAAAAAACATAAAAAAGTGTTCCCCAGATTCAAACTGTCAAACTTATGAAGAAATGATGACGTTTCACATTCTGAGGCGCCCCGATGAAATGATCATAGTGATCTCCCAAAAAAAATTTTATTCGGCAAATTTTGCTGACGATTCGGCAAATACTATGATTAAAAAACATTTGACTTTCATAAGATGTGTGAAAGTAATCATTATTAAAGTACCAGAAAAAATTATCTCTGCGGAAAATGAAAGAGTGCTAATATTTTACTGTCAAGAGTAACAATTTAATTCAAAAATGTGTATAATAATAGCAAATTGGCCGCCCCTGCAAAGTTTGCTGCCCTAGGCAGCTGCCTACTCTGCCTATTGGGAAATTGGGCCCTGATAACTCCCCAGAAATTTTATTAGAATGAAGTTTTTAAAACTCAATTTTCGGGGTATCGAGACATTAGGTGAGGGGGTGGATTTAGGAATCTTCCTCGAAAATGTTTTAAAATTTAAATTTCCGAGTAATTTTTGAAAATTAGGAAACTAAAAGCGCATTTTGTCTATTTTTGATGATGTACGGAGAAAGGTCAGGTTTCGGGCGCTGCCTCCAAAATACTTTTTGAAAATAAAGCTTAGAAACTAAAATATTCTGTTATTATACATTGAGAAGTTAGAAGAGGAGGGGTGCTCTTCAGCTGTCCAGCCTAAAAATGTACCTTTTGGTAATGTTTGCTTACATTAAAGAAAGTGTGAAGGTGCTTAGAATCCTTCCTTCCTGGAAATATTTTGCCTTTGAGGCTATAAAAATTCGAGTTTTAATTATATTTATACAGATTTTAGAAATAGATGGAAGATTCGTGAGCTCCTCTAAAAACCCCCCTTTTAAAGCTTCATCACGATATATACTAGGGAGGGAGGGATCCTATCAAAACTCGTTTGTAATTGAAGTCCCAAAAAATCATTTAAGTTGCTTTTAAGCAAGTTAAGTGATAAGGACTGGATAAGCTACTTTCCGTTGATATTTTTTCCAAATAAAAGACTTAAAATGCTATTTTTTGCTACATATCAAGACATTTGTGAAAGGGCATGGGAAAAGGGGGTTCTCTTCCTAGTTTCGAAATTAAAGTCATAAAAACGAAAATTTAGGCTCTCTTTGGTCTTGTGAACAATAGGTATACCAGTGGCGGCTCGTGGCTTAATTCGGCGGGTGGGCTCGCTGTTATCAGAGGCGCCCGATGGGAGGTCACTGTGGCCTCCCAAAAGTTTCTTTATTTGGCAAATTTGGAGACCATATAGCTCTTTAGGTCTAATGTATCTTCTAATTATGTTTAAGTATCTAATTTTTTATCATTCAGTAAAGTTCGGAGTTTCATTTTGAGAATTAAGACACCCTCTCCTCTCAAAAATTTTAGTTTGAGGTGTCTCTGGCGTTTGTATAAAGTTTCCACAAAACAAAAGAAAAACAGATCGTGGTTTTGTCGTCGTCAGAAAGCCTAACTGATGATAAAGCATTATCAATAAGCTGTTTGTCAAAAGCAGGCAAAATTACAGCAACATTTATTGCAAAAGAGTCTAAAAGAGTCTAATCAAAATTGCTCGATCTTATTTTACTGTACATTTTGTTTCTTCGTGGTTCTCTGTAGTTTAATGGTGTAAAAAAAGTTAATTGTTCTAGAAAGTAATTCATATAGTTAGCGAATTCAAAGAGAAAAATGTTGCTGGGTATCGTCAGTTTGAATATGATTTGATTCCCTTTGAAAAGTTTAATGTAGTAGTCCAAAAAGACCACGATTGACTTTATAAAGACACCGCGGTGTCCTTATTAACGTACCGACGGATCGGGTGGAGGGATATGATCCTGATGTATATACTGCACAGACGTGCACAGCAGTGACCTACAGAAGATAACGACTTATCAGTGCCCCAAATGCGACGATTGATTCTTCTCATTTCCATTGAAGTAAATATTGAAATTTTAAAAATGTTACGTTTTTGAGTTTACCAGACGATTGACAATAAACAATTTTTCAATTGTTTTTAGTTTCATTGTACTTTTGGCATCTTTTCGGAGTTGGCCCTATTGGAGGGACACGTGCGCCTAATAAGGTCAAATCGCCATTCTTGGTTATAACTGCTGAAAAACATAATTGATACCTTAATTGCTACTATACATTAATACCAGTCTTTATCGCAGTTCTTTTATAGGCTTTATTGCAATTTACTTATTTCGAGCTTCTCCTCAAGCGTCAAAGTTGAAATTGATGGTTTTAGAAAATAATCTACTTGATTATTTTTTAAAAGTTCGAGGAAAGCAACTTCAATAATATATTTTTGATATTTAAAAAGACCAAACACAAGCCACTAGTAATAAATGACAAAAGGCATTAATCTAACTCATATTACACCCTCGATACCAACACGATCTCTGGGATCATGCAGTAGCATTAGCTTTCACTTTAGCATGCTTCGTTATTATATATCTTCATATAAATAGTATTCGATGATCGAGTAACCCGCGTGATTCAACAATGAAAATCGCACCACGGCATGATAATTTGATACTATGTTTTGGTAATGTTTAACATATGCAGGGAAAGACTTCATTGTGACAAGGCTGAACTCGATCCGGGAACTTAACTGTTTTACTGGTAAGACAGTAATTATAAGGAATGAAGACTCGAAAAAGCGGTAAAATTTAACGTGACTGGAGTGAGGATTAAAATTTCAACCACCAAAACATCACTAAACAGACAATTGCTCCGTTCAAATGTAGAAACAATTTTCACTCGTCATACCATGACGGGCGGTTTTCTAGTTGATACCTAATAACATTTGGATCAAATTACGAAACTGGTAACTAATTTTTCTAGAAACATGCAGTTTACTTAATTAGCAATATATTCTTTTCATAAGAAATTTAATTTACTTTTAATTTTCACAGTGTAATAATTTAGGTTTGCTCAGTGTTAGAATACTCTAGCGTAGAAAAGGCATGACAATAAGCCCTACATGATTAAGACTTATTACTTTAACCAAATATCATAACTTATCAGAAAATTGAAAAAAATCTCACCCAGTGAAAACTATATTAGGAACAGCTTTTAATTCAAAAATACAAAGTCTGAACTCTTATTATATTAGCACAACACTGAAAACCAACTGCACCTAAATTCAAACTGCAACTTAAAAAATGGCAAACACCTTTTCAAAAAAAAATTCTCCATTCAGAAATTTCGAGAATGCGATCAAAGTTAAATAAAGAAAAATAAACAAATTAAAATACGTATTCCATGGAATGAAATCAGAGGGAACCCAAAATATTGTAAATCCCAGTACCTGATAGTAACAGTCGTTTAAGATTGAAGAAAAGGAAAAAATGAATTAAAAATCCATCAAAAAAAGGGAGAGAAAACCGGGAGAGAGCGATGAGAGAACTTTTCTTTTCCCAGTGGGGTGGGCTCCGAGATTTCTGCCCTTTGCTTCGCTGAAACATTGTATAAGCGACGCGAGACGAGACACTTTCCTCCCACTTGCTTCTACTATTGCCATTGGATGAAGATGGATTTCCAAGGGGCAGGAAGGACCCGGCCCAAACACATCGTTCGGGGTGACATCGCTTGCCGTTTTCGTTACTTTGGTTCAATCGTCGCAGACAGAAAAGATAAACTTTTTTTTCTTTATATATTAGCGATAAGCAGAGTGCTAGAAATTTAAAATCAGTTTCATGCCCTGATTTTTTAAAAACTGAAACACCAGAAGATATTTTTTAACAATTTATTTAATTATGTACTATTTTTCCGGGTGGGCCTTGCCCACCCGACTCATAGTGAAGCGCCGCCACTGAGGTATACTCTGAGAACCACAGCATTTAGAGATCGTCTAAGTGTCTGTAGTTGCAATCAAGAATAATGATGTAAAAGATGAAGAAAATTTTTGGAAGTAAAAGTTTTGTTTTGAGGATAGGGATATAATTTATCTCCCAATTAAGGACTATACTTTTTTTCAGTAAAATACGTGTGTTAAATTTTGTTATCTTCTCATAATATTTTTTTTCTTTTTTTTCCCTTAAAAAATTTCTGCAATCACAAGGCTTTGGGAGGGGCCCTGGCCCCCATGGCCCCCCTCTAGATCTGCCCCTGAGTCGTCAGGCGTTTAGAATGGATTGAATGAGCACAGTGCTTGAGCATTATTTGCCGCATCCTCGTGCTAATTTCATTTTGGGGACATCAACCCTAAACTTGTAGATGATCGAAAAGTGAGTTTAGTTTGCTGGACAAAATAATTTATGTTCAGTCGAACCTCTCAATAAGGGACTATACCGGGACAGGTTGTTTTGTCCCTTAAAATCCTTCTTCGGAGATACATGAATTGATGCAACTGAGAATAGTGTTAGGGCAGACTTAACCAATTAATATTTAAGACAAAATATTGAAAATGTTTTATACAGGGAAACAGCGGGCAAGGTGACGACCTTCATAGTTTTCTTAGTTTTCACGAGCGTGAAGAAATGTCAATCGATGCTTTGTGATCTGAAATTCTTGAGATTATTCTTAATTAATAAAGCTACGTGATTAGCATAAAAATAATTTTAAACCTCGGTTTTGAATTTAAAAAATGGACATAGTGCTATTTATTTAACTCCCTGGTACAGAAATGGCTTAAAATGTTCAAAATAATTATATAAATAAAAATTAAAAAAAAAACTGTTGTGGTTATTCCGCTGTTACGTGTGTAACTTTCTAAAACTGTTTCCTAGCAAAAAAAAAAAAAAAAAAAAGCAATAAAAAATTAGATGAAAGTATTAAAATATCTCTTTTATCTTTCTTCAGTACAATAACAAAATGTTTGGATTATTTTAATGGCAATATTTTCATTATAGGATCATTCTAAATTCTTTAACAAAATTTTAAATGTAGTGTTACGTGTATGACTCCGTAAATAAGCTGCAACTCATTTTATTTTATAATTTCGTGTGAAGTTTTGAAAATCTAAGTATTTTCTAGAGCTTAAAACTTATTAAAAGTCTTCATTATAAATTTATGACATTGTTACAGCGGAGCATTTGTTTTAATGGTATTTCATAGTTTTGTGGGGAAAAAAATTAATTACTAAGAAAAATATGGCTTTTAAATTTTTCTTACAAGCAATGCGCTTTTTGCCGCTGTCTATGTGCACACTAAAAATTTTTGTGTAACCTTACTGCATAAAATCGGTGGCAGCATAGCTGCCTCCACTCTTCTGGAGTAACTTAACTGATATAACTGGTGTAAAGTTAAACATCGCGTGTGGAAGGTTACACCATGCACTCTAAAAAAATTCCGAAACGTTACTGGTTATTTCCGTGGAACGTTTCGGGATTTCACAAGTTTTTATCTATTTCCCTGTAAAATCAATTATATTTGCAAAAATGTTCCCTGAATTACTACACGTTGCACAAATGCAGACTTTTCACTGTTGTGAAAAATATTTTTAGCTACCTGGTTCAAGATTGACTAAGTGTGTTTATTAAGTGTATCGGCTTTAGTTCGATTGCAGCCATCCAGATTAACTTAACTCCCAAAAAGAACTAATAAGTCCTTGGAAAGTTGCAGCTTTGCAAAGCAAGAGTTACAGGCAAGAGTGCTTGGTTCTTGCTTGCAATTCTCTCTTAGCTTTGGCCATGGTTACTTTAATGCATCTGGTGCTTCCTTGTTAATTAAAGAAAGTGCTAATCAATTACATTGAACCTATTTAATTTTGTTTGACGGTTCCCGAGACATGACTGCGGCTTTAACAGGGTTATTTCATAATTCTTCAGAAAGTTTCAGGGATGATTTCAGAGTGGTTACTTTTAGCGGTAATCATTCCCGTTTTTTGCTAGACATGTTGCTGGTAGAAATTGGGCATATCAGCTGTCTATTATTCCGTTATTTTCTAGAAACGTTTCTGAATTGTTTTTACAGTGTGGTAATTTAACTATAGCGTAACGTCTCACTAATTTCTGCATAAGGTTACACCAGAATTTTCTGCTGCACCTTCTCTCAGCACTTTCAAGGGAAATCCTTTAGGTTGAATGCAGTTGATTAGAACCTTCCTGACCTACTAAGAAAGCTCCAGAAGCATTAATGCAATCATGGCCAAAGCTAAGGCATAATTGCCTGCAATTCTTGCTTGCAAAGACTGCAGCAAGCTTAGCAGAGCTTTATTTGCTCTTATTGGGAGCTTAGTCCACCTGGATTGGTCGTAATCGAGCTAAAGCCGATATACTCTTTAAACATACTCAGTCAATCTTTAAACCGGTAGCTAAAAATGTTTTCCACTACAGTGAAAAGTCTGTATTTGTGCAACTTGTAGCAATTCAGGAAATTGTTTTGCAAAGATACTTGATTTTGCGGGAAAATAGATGAAAAGCCGTGAAATCTCAAAATGTTCAATGAAAATAATCAGAGGCGATTTGAAAATTTTTTTACAGCGTAACAGTATCTACGCAAGCGCTTTAAGATCTACTGACTGCAGGTGGAAACCATAGTGCAACGTTCCTCCTACAATTTGAGTTTTTAAAACAATGATACTACACTCCAAAATTCATGTAACATTACACTCATTCATACTGGTAACCTTACACAAATTCTTTACTTTGCAGAGGTGCCCCGATGGGAAGTCACTGTGACCTTCCAAAAATTCCAAAGTTTTTTTCGAGAAATTTATCATCATTCGATTACATCCGGAGTTCCATTCATAAAAATTATCACCATTTGGGGGGAAATTTGGAGTTCCTTTCAGCAAAATAATCATCATCCTGCAAAATTTGGAGTTCCATTCGGTGAGTCGAGAATTGCCACCTTGCCAAAAATTTAAGTTCGGGGTGCCCTACGCGCTGCCAAATATGGCCAAAATTTGATATAAAAAATGTTTCTATCTAAATACGATAAGTGAAATGGATAAGAACAGACTTTTTTTAGTCTAAAAATAAGATTAGTTTTTTTAATGTGAAAAAAACACTTCAGTTTGCCAGGACTACTTTTCGGGAATTGCCCTGTACATCTTCATACAAAGCAAATTAGTATAAATTGGTCAAAATTAGCTATAAGAGAACTCTTTTCAAAAAGTCTAATGAGAACTTGGTTATGTAAGTCTTACTAGGGATAATCATGTTCCACTTCCCATGCTACCCATCTAGAAACTATTTCTGAATCCGTTCCTGGGGGTCAACGAATTGTCTGTAGTGCAAAGAAAGAAAGAAAAAAAAAATCCGCTTGGGATTCGGTGCGCCGCTGGACTGTTGTTTACACTTTCTTCTGTATTATTAACTTCGGCAATCAAACAGTCTCGAGGAAAACAAAAATTCTCCACTGAACAGTCTGACTAAAACAGAAAATAAATTGCGCATAACATCGAAATTGGACTCTTTCTGTGCAGCGCTGATGAGAAGTTTCAAGTCCTTTTCTTTTTGTTATTGAAAATAGAGAGGGTGAAATAATGGCGTCATAGAAATGCTGATAGAGTTAGTGTAGTGTAATTTGTTTACATTTCTTTTTCGAGTTCTTTTGCAAGATTGAAGACTTTTACACAATATGTTTATTTCACGTTAGACTAGTTTGAAGGAATCCACGGATTTTTCGTGTGGGGTTATTCATCTATATTTTTTTCCAGTGTTGAAGAAAAAAGTTTTATTTTTTAATCAGTGTATTCGAATGTTTTCAATAGATTTAGGTTTTATGCAGACTTGGATTGAGTGAAGACTGCTGAGAAAAGGTATAAACGAAAACAAAATGAGTTTTGAACAAATTTCTGACAAAGAAGATAAAAAAGAAAGAAAAAAAAAAAGAAATCCTGTCCAAATGAATGATTTTTTTTCCTTTTAAAATATTTTTATGATAAAAACTTTTAAAAGACGTCTTTTTGGAAATAGAAATAAGAATTAATAAACATAAATATATGTGTTATGCGCTGTGATTCTCAACCAATCGTACGCGTATCCACGGAGGCACTCGTAACACTGCATCGGTTAGTGAAGGAGTAGCTCTCCTGCAAATAAATTTGAATTTTAGCCTCTGTTGTACATAAATTTTTTTACTTTCATATTTATAATAGATTATTCAATCATAAGGCTAAATTAAAATTTTAATTTAGCTCTTATTTTTCATTTTAATGAACTGATATTTCATTAAGATAAATAAATACCTTTGTGCTGAATAGTAAAGTCAGACAAAACAACGTAAGTAGAAGCACAAATATGTAAATTACAGCAGACACGTGTTTCGGCGTTACAGGGAACGCCTTTTTCAATGCAAAAAATAATGAGCTTGATGTCTTTTCATCCATAAGCTCATTATTTTTTGCATTGAAAAAGGCGTTCCCTGTAACGCCGAAACACGTGTCTGCTGTAATTTACATATTTGTGCTTCTACTTACGTTGTTTTGTCTGACTTTGATATTTCATTGTTTATGAGAACATTTCTACTACGGTAAGCGTGTGATTTTTTTTTTTTTTTACATAACTGAAAAAACTTTTTTTTTTTTTTCATTTTTACTTTTTCTGTTTTGTGTAATGTATTGTTTCATGCAAACAAGTTGATATCTTTCTCCGAACAAATCTGATCACTCCAGAAGCAAGATTATTATTTAAAAGATTTTAAAGATAAACGTGAAAAAAATCACTTCGGTAAAAATGTAAACCTAAAACACGTTTTTAAAACGCAAGATTAAAATTCAGGAATGGCAATTTAAATTTAAAAAACGCAAAAATTTAAAAATTCTAAAAACTTAGAAGATAAAAAAATATATAAAATATAGAAGCATAGTGTACGAAGATCTTACGAAGAGAGCGTGAACTCTCTGGCTGTCAAGTATAAAGTATCTCCCCTTTGTTGCAATTCAGGGTTTGAAACCTGACAAGAAAATTGTTGTGTAGTTAGAAGGAGCGCACATTGTACCATTGATTGTTATAATTTTCAGATGTTTTTAATACTATAAAAGAAATACGAAAAATATCTTATACATTTAGTTACATAACATTTTGATTTTCATGCTTATATCATTCAAAATGAGCCCAGTGAGATTTTTTCTTTTCATTAATATCGTTAATTATTCGTACACTTACTCTGTCAGAATTTGCCCGAGCAGATTATGAAGTTTTTTTGAGCAATTAACCTGAGCCTTAAAGGGAATACTGATCCGGACTCATTTAGAAATGGACATTTTATTTTTCCAAAATAATCTATAAATACTCGAAAAAATGTTCTGTAACTTTTTCACGTAAAGTGTATGTGAAAAAGTTCATCATCTTTTACTGAAAAGCCTCAGCATCATATCAGAATAATCTGTTGACATTCCCGCAGTTATATTAGTTGTTTAAATTTTGATTTTGTTGTACAGTGGCCGCCGTTTACATGAATCATGTTTGTTCTCAACATTTTGATTCCATAAAACAGCTGATTCAATAAAACGGTTGATTCAATAAACCACTGATTCATTTAACCGGCGTTCACTGTACCAGTATTCAATTTCAAAGAGTGATCTAATATTAAAATGATCATTTATATTTTGTAGCTACACTTGCCATGAGCAATAGAATACAGACGTCGCAGCAAGGAATCAATAAATTAAACCATGATTTCTCAAACGATCTGATGATTTTCAAATCAGAAGCTGATTCTAGAGCCCGAACCAACAAAAAGGAAAACAAAAGAGTTATACAAAGAACAAAAAGTTCAGACGAAATCATCTCAAATCATGAAAGAAGGCATATAAATCGGCGATCATATGAGAAGCCGAATTCCAATTCTAAAACACATTTGCAGATTTTGCTGAATAAGAGCATGTCCCTCAATACACTGAATTCTCAGGCGAGAAAAAAACTTATTTCAAGCGTCATACCAATTCTTCAGCAAACCAAACCTTGCTACATGAATGTGAATAGCAATAATGAAAGTCCTCGAAGCTTGATTTTAGGAGAGAACAATAGTCAAACTCAGGATTCAAATTGTTCTGATCCTTTAAATGCTGTTAACAATATTGAAACGAAGCAATTGAACAGTTTTCCAGGACCAAAGGAAAAGCCTGGAATTGTAGTTCCCAATGCTGTTAGTCGTGTTAATAGTGAGGAAAGAGATCCGGGAATGCTTGACATTTTCGCAGAATATGATGATATCTTGCTAAATACAGTAGACAACGAGTGTGAGAAAGAAAAACATGAGGCAACTGCTTCTCCTTCACCCCTAGTTTTCAGCTATACACAAGGTAACTCAGTTACAAAAAAACGTCAAAACTGTCCTTCAAGTAAATTTTCTGAAGACAGTAAAACAGATTTATTTTCAGAGATTTTTCTGGAATCTGCTTCGTCAAAATCATTACCTAGTTCAGGAGGTACATCATCTGCAGAATTTGGGCCCGCTTGTGAAAGTGTAAGTGAAGTTGGTCAATCTGTAAATATTTCTTCTTTACTGGAGAGTTCATTTTCTAAAATAGAGAATATCACTAATACACAAGCAAACCAAAAGAAAAAAAACAGGATATTTTGTCGTTCATTTTCTGAATTTTCCAGTCAAACAGTTGCGAATCATTTAGCATTACCTTCTAACTGCAATAAGTTGCAGTCTAAGAACTTAGAAACACTTGACGTAATTATAGCTAGAAAAAAGGAAGATGATAGTGATGAGGAAGATTTTTTTGAAAAAACAGAAAATATTAAATCAATGCAATTATTAAAACCGCTGTCAAACTCGCAAAACATGACTTTTCAGGCACCCCATTGTACTTCCAGTCAAGAAGGAAAACTAACCTTTGCCAAAGGACTCGATTCTCAGGCGGATATTTTTTCTCCTTTGATCACCGAAACAGGAGTGAATAAAAAGCCAAAACCGCCTGTACCTCCAAAGCCACGTTTAAAATTAAAAGAACATGCTACCGATGCGTCGAAAACGCACTCAGATTGCGGTAACGGAAAAGAAAATCCTGCACTATTTCAAAAATGCCTTGACGAAATGTTTCACAAGCAAGTGGAAGTTAGCAGGTCACAAATGCACAAAGATGTAAAACTTTTTCAGAATGAAAAGGATAAAAGTAATGAGTTTCCGAAAGATATTGCAACCGAATGTGTACGGAAAGTGAAACATAATTTTCAAAGTAAAAGAAATGCAATTGAGTCAGGAGTACTTCAAAACTCTTTAAAGCAAGATATTGCAACGAGTGAAGCTATTACAAATGAAGAGAATGTAACGACTAGCGTTTCAACGGAGACTCCAACGATCATACATCCTCTCATGCCGGAGTATGAAACAACTTTACAAGACGTTGATGCAAACTCAAGCAACGTGTCACATTTTTTCAGGTAAAACAATTGGTGCATAAGTGTATAAAGATTTTTAGAAGAAAATTGAAAATGTACTGTTCAATATCACACGCTTAAACTTCGAGGAGAAGGGGGGGGGGAGTAACATAAATGCATTTAACTCTCGAATAGAATCCCTTTAAGCGGGGTTTGCTCGTTAAAAGCGAGTTAAGCTCCCATAGACTTAACATTGTACTAACCGAGTATTTCTGACTTCCTCGCTAAATCAGGGCTCGGTTCTAGTTAGATCAGGGCTCGTTATAACCCAGTCGACTGTATTCCGAATATATGAGCAAAAAATCATTCTGAGCAATTTTCAAAGTTTTATGGAAATAGTTCAACGTTTTCAGGGTTCTTTTCTGTGTTTAGTAGCTTTTGTACTTGTAAATTAGAGTGGGTCGAATTTAATTGAACATTGAAATGTCCTGCGGTATTTATTATTTCAGAGCCCACAAAATGGATGTGTGTCGTTCTTTAGAATAATGTGAGCAATATTTAGAGCTGTGACATTTCAAGCAAATATGTCGATTCTTGAAAACTAACCTATAACAAAATGAGATACATCTTGAGAAGTGAAACAATTTTGAATTATTATTCCTATCTATAATGCGCTAGACCAGAGATTCTCAACTATTAGTCCGACGACGGACTCACATCGGACCGCGGGAAAAAATTCCCTGTCTTCGGAGATATTTACCCATCTGTGTATAACATTTTCCCCTTTTCATATATTAATAGCAAAACCATTTTAAATGATTTACTTTCTTTAATTATGTGACCACAATTTATAATTTTCTATGCTCTTCTCAAACGTTCTTTCACTAAGGAGCTGTCGATATAGATGATGGCACACTTTTTCCCCCCACCATATTTGACCCCTTCTTCACTTTTTCACAAAGTGTCACACTTCATCTTACCCCCTCAACTCCCTTTGTCGTATGTCGCGCTATAATATATCGTCAGCACCATGCTAAACTAACGAATGTGAAAAAGCGAGAATCGCGTTTTTCAAATTCGATGGCTTGCCGTAGTACTCAAAGAGGGCTACCTACTGGTTCTAACAACTCCAAACCATAGTTTTACACTTAAACTTGTCTATAAAAATTAAACATTGAAAATAACTAAACGCATCAGGTGCGGAAAAATATTGTTTTGGCTTTCTTGAAAAGTGACAATTTTCATTCTTTAGTTTAGGATGGTGCTGACGATATAAATCAAATGTTTTTTTAAAATATGTGACTTCACACTTCTAGTTACCCCCTCGCTCTCCCTTTGTCACCCACTGACAAAATTTTACGAACTCGCTCCAACCTCAATTTGCATGTGCTCAATATAGAGTTACTCGGAGTATGGGGAAAATTGGAAATTTCGGAAGGAACAAACTATTACACAATTTTAAATGCGATTGTAACAATTCATGACAGAAAAAATAGATTTTCAAGTTGGGAAGAAAAAGTTCCAAATTAAATAGTAGATACGAAAAGAGACTTTAAAATACCTATAAGTTGATTTTAAATGAAGTTTAAAAATCTTTATCAAAAATTACTTAAGTAGAAATGTGTGTGAATTACATGTGGTTAAGTTTATATTTTTACTAATATGTAATAAGTGCAATGAACAAAGATTTAAATCATTGCTAAACAATTTGTATTATTTATGATATTGTAAGAATAATTCTATCTCTTTTTACTACCATAGCTTTAAAAGTCGAAATATTTATGAAAAGTAAATTGAAAATATTGTAAAATATATTTTATATCAATGAAAATACACTGGCGTGCAAAATAATAGAGTCATTTTTTTTTAAATTTTGTTTTAATCATAACTTACTCAGTTTAACTTTTTTTCATTAGAATGAAGATGAAGAATTGAAAAATAGTACTGAATTCAGTATAACAGTTCAATTAATTTTAATAAATAACGTCAGGAAAAAATTTGCAAATTGAATATTTTATCAATACGTGAAACCTGGACAGAAGTATAAGCTCAAAGAAAAAACCTTCTGGATTAAGGAAAAGTTTTTCTCAAATAAGTTATTTTAAAACCGAGATATGCATTAATGTTGCCATTAGTGATCGTTGGAAGCATTATTTTCCAAATTACTAACACATTAAAATACACTGTAGGACAAAATTATAAACTTAAAAAATTAAAAAATGTTAGCTTTTTTTGCTCGTAACTTAACACAGTTTAATGTTATTTTGTGAAAATAAATATAAATGGCTGAAAATATTGTCCTAAATTCAATATAACTCATAAATTTAATAAAACAATTAATGTAATTTTTAACAAATGGGCAAGTTTAATATCCTATATTTGTGTAAAACCTGGACAAAAATATGAAGACAAATGTAAAAATTCATTCATTACCGCAAAATTTTGTTCGAATGAGTTCATTTAAAGCCATAACATGAATGAATGTTGTAATTAGTGATCTTTAGTTGCTTCATTTTAAAAACAAATAAGAAACAATAACAATGTTAAGTAAAAATGCAAAATCTTATGAATGAAATTCTAAGTGTCTTTTTCTCCCTCATAAATGTGTTTAATAACTGGAAAGTAAAACATACAATTAATCTCATCTTTAAATATTGTCATTAATTGTATTATTTTACTTTTTAAAAATTACGTCAAACAATAAAATATGACTTAAAACAAAAAATTAGAAAATCGCTGTTTTCAATACAATTGTCACTTTTCCATTAAAAAAAAAAGTTCAAAGAAAACGGTTTTACTATACGATTTTATGATTAGAATGATTTGAGGTTTTAGATATGGTTTCTATCTTGTAGAGTCGTTAAATACTGTTCTCCGTATAATGAAGTTCGAAGGATTTTGAAATTTCTAGAGTTTTAACTGCTACATAAAAAGTGGCCAAAATTATGGCCTAAAGAGATGTTGATAAAAAAAAAAAAACAAAAAAAGAAAGAAGAAAATACCAAATTGCTGGCAAAATGCCCAATTCAGCGTATCCTCTCCCCCTCCTCCGCTCCTTGGGAGCATCTAACTAAAGCAGTAATTTGGCTTTGGATATTTTAAAACTCCAAAGGCTATAATTTTTTTTCCACTTGCCTTTCTGTAAATAATAATACTCCAGGCATTTCGGAGTCTGTTGCATTTCAAAGTCAGAATAGCAGTGTTTATCAACTCAACAAAAAAGAAAACACGCTTTTAAAAACCTTAAACAGTTCTGAAGGTAAAGTCAGACATTAAATGAGTTTTCCTTAAACAATATTTAAAAAAAATGGGAAAATGACTTTATTTACAGAAAAAAAGTTCACTAAATTTCTTTTCTTTTTTTTGAGACATTTTATCGTTTGGCAGAATTTACGAAAAATAAAATGACAGCTAATGACGATATCTAAATACGAGATTAACTGTTTGTTTTATATTCCTGCCATAAAAAGCATTTGTGAGAAGAGCACCAGAAATTTAGAATTTCATGCGGAAGATTTTTTTATTTTTCTTTCATATTTTTATTGTTTGTCATTAGTTTTGAAAAAAAAAAAAAAAAAAAAACTAACAATAACTAATTGCAACATTGCTTCATGTTATAACTTTAAATGGCCACATTCAACCAAAATTTTACTGTAATCCAGGAACTTCTAGGTTAGGCTGTATACTTTTGTCTAAGTTTCACGCAATGATAAGGTATTAAAGTTGCCAATTTCTTTTACTTATATTAATTGTTTCATTACCTTTGAATTTATAATTTTTTCCAGTTTTCGTGTAATGATTAGATATTAAAGCTGTGCATTTTTAATTAAGAAAGGGTGGCTCAAAGCGGGTAGGTCGACCAAAGCGGGTAGGCCTTCGTATGCCCCCCCTCCCATGGTGCATACGTATGTCGGGTTTACACGAACACCCCCGAGTTTTAATCAGTCACAACGAAGCAGCAGTGAAGCGGCATGGCGCAAATAGGATTAAAATTTAAAAAAAAAAATGATACATTTATAAAAAAAATGAAGTTTTGTAACTTGTGATTAGTCGAAGACCAGCTTATTTTTTTGAATGTCAATAGTATTACGTTATTCTGACACCATCCACCTACAAACTACAATAGTCATTTCGTTTGTTTCTTTTTTAAATTTAAGGTTATAATTATTGAAATAAAAAACGTGCCTTCGGGCAAAGCAGATTTTTCAAATGTTTGTAAAGTTTGATAATAAATAAATATTGGGTTTGAAATAATGCAAAAATCACTTTTTCTTTTGAAGTTTTGTGAACCCTGCTAGGAAATAAAACCGAAATTGTTGCGACAAAAATCCAAAAACTACAATTTTCGAGCGTTCTTCGAAAACCTACCCGATTTGGGACACCCTCCCCTACGTCAGTTTTTTAATTTAATTGATGCGTAATACTGAATTGGGAACTATTTTCTCAATCATTTGTCCTTAGTAAAAAATAAATAAATAAATAAAAAAATTAGTTAATTTCTGAACAAAACAAAATCAAAAACTTTTTAGTCTATAAGTTTGTCTACCAGTGTATTTTGTGCCAATCATACTCAAGCAACACGGCAACTGGCCAGATGAGGATACAGAAATACTTTTAGAGGGAGCATCGGAGAGTAAAAGCGGTTTCCCCTCATATAGAATTAATCATAACAAAGTTCACATGAAGTTCTTTTAAATTGTATTTCCGGAACCCTTAAGGCTCCTGAAATAAAACATACATTCAGAATATTTTACTTCAAGGTACAGAAATATTCTGAACTAATTTACTTCGAATGGGAATTTAAAACATTTTTTTATAACATCACCCAATTATAATAATAATGAGCGGGATTAATAAGACACATTATCATACATTATCATAATCAGGGTTCGACAAATCGTGGGGCCAGGTCGCTTGGGACACACAAAAAGAAACAAATGCCGTGGCAAATAGTTCTTTAACATGCAATGTTGCACTAATTTTTCGTTTCAATAAATGATAATGTATTTAGTACGTTAAAAATGTTCTTGGCTCCAAAGATTTTAGTTTTTTTTTTCGGTCTCCTGGTAAAGACAAAAACAATCGGGAAAAAACAGAAAATTTCGAAAAAAACGGAAAAAAGATTTTTTTCCGAAGGGGTTTATTCCTACTCCGGAAAAATTGAAAAAAGAATTTTTTTTAACTTTTCAGGTGGTTTTAATTGAAATTTTCAGCAAAAAGAGATTAGAAATTTCTCACACTTAAATTCTGCTGCAATTTCCTCCCCCCACTCCCTCCTTGTAGGTTGAAATACTGTCTAACTTTCATAATGCAAGTTGTTGTATGATAGTATAATTTGCATTTAGATAAAAAAAGATTTAATACTTTTTGCAAAAAAAAAAAAAAAAATTAAACAAATATCCTTAGTGACGAATTTACCACTCTTGTCTCTTTGGCCGTATAAAGTGGTGTGGAGTCAAATCGAAATGTCCAGTCTACATTGCTGTGCCGAAGGGCTTAGGTCCACAGAAATTTCTAAAATGTCCTTCTCGTACACTTTTTGATTCATTTTATGGCCCTCATTAACACAAAAAAAAAAAAAAAACCCACACAGTTTTTTTTTTTTTTTTGTCGCTTAAGCTGATTTTATCACAACGCCTGACTTTGGATTTTGGCGATATTTAACATTTTCTACACATCTGCTTGGCGTGTCTACAGGCTAAATCCTATTGTTCTGGAGGTTATGAGCTGGTTCAACTGTGAATCAGTGAAAGGTATCTCTTCCAGTGTGGACTTGCGGCCCGTCTCAAACGTTTCTGGCACCTTTGGAGTCATATGAATGGCTGAATTTTTTGGAACTCGTTAAAGTTCTGTTAGAGCTGTTTTTGCCCTTAGTCGCACTTATCGGTCACAAATTCCCATCTTATGAACGACTTGTCTCGTGGAAACCGTAGGATTTCATTGAACTCTCTTATGGATGACGTAACGATTAACTGAAATGTTCACTGTTCGTTTTTGCACACTTTCCGGACATTGACTATCATTTCCATGCCACTTGAAGCGGTACACCGCCTCAAAAGCTGTTTGCCGAGGCACAACAAGCAAACGAACTGTCGTTCTACTTCGTTAAACAGCTTCAGAAAAAGCAGGTCTATTGCTTAAAATTTTAAGAAAATCGAAAAACAATACATAAACTAGGAGATAGATTGCAAATTATTTTCTAATTAAGTGAGGGACAAAATTAAATAAGATATTCATTAAAATGAAATTACTATACTTCCACTCGATGATGCAATCTTTGTCCGAGTTATTTTGTTATCTTTTTTTTTCTTTTGCCGCACCCTGTATATTGCCGTGCTCAGCACAAAAGTGGAATCTGCAGTTGAACTGAAGCTCAACTGCATATTGTGATATTGTGTTATCTGATATTGCGTTTTGAAGTTTTGCTCTTTCATACATTTGATTCATTTCAGAATTTTTTTAAAAAATAGTTCCTGATCAAATGACCCTAAAACATTTTATTTATTAAGTAAAATACGAAATAGAGGAAAAAATCTCAGTTTTGTTCAAAAGTGCAGGTATGACTACTTTTACTACTGTGCTTAGCACGGCCGTATGAACAAACTAAAAACTCTAGTTTAAGTTTTGGATCAGCTTTAGAAACCATTACACAGTTTGTTTGGAGTTTCTGTTGGAAAGAAAAACCAATTTAGTTTTGATTTGGACTCAGAATGGATTGGAAAAAATCAAAACGCAATAGCTTTCATTTTCAGACGGTAAAGTTACATTGTAAGGATGGGAAATCATACTTATTTTTCGCTCAAATAATATCAATCATGTTTGAAAGTCAAAACTTATAACTCTTATTTCAAACTTCAAATTGAATCTAAAATAGATATGTCGTTGTTATGATTAGACACACCTTATCCAATATTATTGGTTGAACGACGACTTGACTTATTTCTGGTGTTTGACCAAGAAAGCTCTCTGTTATAAAGCAAAAAAGTTTTTTTTTCCAATTAAACTTACTAATTAATTAATGTGTATTTCTGTCAAGCAAAAAATGAAAATGCGTGGATCGCATATAATTTTTAATGCTTAACCCTTTATATGTTCCAAGAAACGCAGGGCTAATCAGAGAAAACTTATTTTTATTCATAAAAAATCAATTTTTCCATCTTTTCCAATTTTTCCCGAAAAAATCCGGTAAAAAACCGGTTTTTTTCAGCATTTCAAAATTTCCGGAAATTTTACATCTCTAGTCTCTGGTCATAATGATTGTAACATGTGAACGAACTAGCTTATGAAAGAGACCCATAGTCTCATGCTAACTGATCTCTGACTCCGATATTACTCCTGCAACAAACAAGGGATTTTTTTCAAGTATGTTTTGTGATATTTTTAAAAATAGAAGTTTTAAAATCTTCATACACGTTATGGAGAAATGAGTTAAAAATCATTTAACGGGATAATTAAATTATTTTTATCCTTTTGTGAAGAGCACGTGTCCCCAGTTCACCTTCCCCCTAAAATCTGCTCCTGTCTCCGGTGTGAATCCTTAAAACATTACAATAATAATAGTTTTCTGAAAAAGCGCATTGAAAAGAAAGACAATGAAACAAAAAATACAACGGCATCAAAGAAGAATTGAAAATCCCCCAAAACGAAGACGTTTCAAAATTCCCTATTTCAAAGCGAAGGGGTGAAAAACAGGTAATTTTCAGCAGATCCATTTCTACGACTTTTCCAACAAGTCTTGCCCAGAAGTACTGTTTGACCATGGCTAGCGGATGGGAGAAGGATACCCACGTCGGGGGGGGGGGGGGGCATCCCGCGAAGGTGTCTTGCGTTTTCTGGGTCCTGTTTGGAAACGGGATCCAGTACATGGTAGCAGAGATCGGTACAGGTATATGATTACTTCGACTTAACTGTTAATTCTTTCACTTGAAAATTAATATCGGAACATCTTTCCGTTGCATTCCGGCATGGGGTGAATACTGCAGTAGGTAACTACAATTTAGCTGTTTGGAGGAAAACTCAACAAAGTTTTTTTTTTCCCTCGTTTTTTGGAAAATGTGAAGACTTAATTAAATATTATGTTATTTTTATGTTACTGCATTTAAAAAAAAAAGAAAATTGAAGTTGAAGTCGAAGTATTTTGTTTTTCTTTTCGAACAAACCAAACTTTCAACCAAAGTGGAAAAGTCTCTTTTTTCAAGTTTGTAGTTATGTAATTGTAGTACTCACCCTACGATACATATGTTGCTTTGAAAGATCAGATTTGGTGAACGTCAACATTCAACGGTTAATGTATAAAAATGTAAATAAATATATAGTCGGTCTTTCTCCGGTGTATTTGCTCTGCGATTGCTGACATTCGCTGACGAGTGTAAACATTTACCAGATTTGATCTTTCACAGTCTATTTCACTTTTTAAAAAAATCATTTTGGTTTTTTACAGTATATATATATATCTAACTGCTTACCCATATTTTGTATATAGAAGTCAAATAAACTTCCATGTTGCTTTAATGTCATGGCAAATGATTTTCTTCACGCAAACTGAAATTTACAACAATATTAAAACTACTGTTTTTACGACTGAAAAAAAAAAAAAATTATTTTGATTATAAAAATGGAAAATGTTAGTTTCCCTTATTCAATTTTTTAAATTGAGTCATTTATTTAGTTTTAGTTCTAAATCTGTATCAATCAGCCGAAACGAAGAGATGAATGATGTACCACGACGGAGAAAAGTAAGAAATAAAATTTTTAATAACCAGTACAAAAACTGTTCAAATATTAATGCGCAGCTTGTGTACCGTATTTTTCTGCTTTTTTGTGCTATCGATGAATAATATACCTGATGTAAAGCTACATTATAAACTTGTTTTAAATTTAAACTTTTTTCTCAGCTTAGATCTGAAAGTTTGTTCTCCTTTAATTTCAGGTTGTAAGTTTCTCTGAAAGTATAGAAAATATCTTAGATGCACCTTCTTGGGGTAAGTTAAATTGAATCTAACACAAAAAAAACTTCCTATTATTTTGAGATTTATTTGTGCAATCCATTGATTAAAGTTAAGAAAATTATTTCATAATATTATTCCTTTTCTCAAATGAAAAAAGCAGCTTATGGAAAACTTTGTTTTTTGATTGTTGTTTGATTTTAACTTCTTCAATATTTTTACTTAAATTTTGAATTAATTTATTTTAATGTCTCCATTTTATATTACTCTTATTATTTTAATGTTTTACAATCCCTATATTGCTATTATTTAGAGAATAATTTGTGCATTCCATTGATTTAAGTTAAGAAAATTATTTCGTAATATTATTCTTTTTCTCAAATGAAAAAAAAGCAGCTTATGGAAACAAATTTACTTTAGTTTTTTTTTTATTGTTGTTTGATTTTAAATACTTTAATAATTTTACTTAAATTTTGAATTAAGTTATTTTAATGTTTCAATTTAATGTTACTCTTATTATTTTAATGTTTTATAATCAGTATAATGCTATTATTTAGAGAATAATTTGTGCGATCCATTCATTAAAGTTCAGAAACTTATTTCGTAATATTATTCCTTTTCTCAAATGAAAAAAGCAGTGTATGGAAACAAATTTACTTTCGTTTTTTTTATTGTTGCTTGATTTTAAATAATTTAAAAATTTTACTTAAGTTTTGAATTAAGTTATTTTAATATTTCAATTTCATGTTACTCTTATTATTTTAATGTTTTATAATCACTATATTGCTATTATTTAGAAAATAATTTGTGCGATCCATTGATTAATGTTCAGAAAATTATTTCGTAATATTATTCCTTTTCTCAAATGAAAAAAAGCAGCTTATGGAAACAAATTTACTTTTGTTTT
This sequence comes from Uloborus diversus, assembly GCF_026930045.1. NCBI lineage: Eukaryota > Metazoa > Arthropoda > Arachnida > Araneae > Uloboridae > Uloborus > Uloborus diversus. Next base: position 28,957,924 of record NC_072733.1, on the reverse strand, counting down.
TTATTGTTGCTTGATTTTAAATACACTTTAATAATTTTACTTAAATTTTGAATTAAGTTATTTTAATGTTTCAATTTAATGTTACTCTTATTATTTTAATGTTTTATAATCACTATATTGCTATTATTTAGAGAATAATTTGTGCAATCCATTGATTAAAGTTAAGAAAATTATTTTGTAATATTATTCTTTTTTTCAAATGAAAAAAATTGCTTATGGAAACAAATTTACTTTGTTTTTTGATTGTTGTTTGGTTTTAACTACTGCAATATTTTTACTAAAATTTTGAATTAATGTATTTTAATGTTTCAATTTTATATTACTCTAATTATTTTACTGTTTTACAATCACTATATTGCTATTATTTAGAGAATAATTTATGCAATTCATTGATTAAAGTTAAGGAAATTATTCTGTAATATTATTCCTTTTCTCAAGTGAAAAAAGCAGCTTATGGAAAACTTTGTTTTTTGATTGTTGTTTGATTTTAACTACTTCAATATTTTTACTTAAATTTTGAATTACTTTATTTTACTGTTTCCATTTTATATTATTTTAATGTTTTGCAACCCCTATATTGCTATATTGCTATTATTCAGAGAATAATTTGTGCATTCCATTGATTAAAGTTAAGGAAATTATTTCGTAATATTATTCCTTTTCTGAAATGAAAAAAAAAAAGGCTTATGGAAACCAATTTAGTTTGTTTTTTATTGTTGCTTGATTTTAACTATTTTAATAATTTTACTTAAATTTTGAATTATGTTATTTTAATGTTTCAATTTAATATTACTCTTATTATTTTAATGTTTTATAATCACTATATTGCTATTATTTAGAGAAAAATTTGTGCAATCCATTGATTAAAGTTAAGAAAATTATTTTGTAATATTATTCCTTTTTTCAAATGAAAAAAGTAGCTTATGGAAACAAATTTACTTCGTTTTCTGATTGTTATTTGATTTTAACTACTTCAATAAATTTACTTGAATTTTGAATTAATTTATTGAAATCTTTCAGTTTAATATTACTTTAATTGTTTTAATGTTTTATAATCACTTATCAAAATTGACCGTGTCTGATACAGGCAATCTTGTATCTCACGTTATTTTATTTCCATTGCCCATATGCGATCCGTTCGGTTAAAAATAGATAGGTTACATTATAATTAAATATATGTATCATAGAAAGTACCACTTTGCAGCATTTTTTATATTTATTTATTTATTCATATTTATTTATGTGTGTGTGTCTAAACGTAGTGCATTTTGATGATTAGCAATAAGATTGTTAAGAATTCTGTGTTAAAAAGCACATATTTGGAGTAGAGAAGATTTTATCGATTTTTATTGCGTTTATTAGCATTGAAGTAAACAATTTGTCATAAACTAATTTACGTATACGAAGGATTTTTGCTACTTGTTTGGAAAAAGTTATCTGATAAAGGAGCGTGGATAGGGGGTGCGGGAAGATGAACTTCATTTACTGAAAAAGTAATGTATCCCCTCGTCAAGATTTTGTATAATTTTCATGACCCCTCGATGAAATCTTGAATAATCTCGTACCCCTCTCGCCTCCCTTACATTGTAAGGTACCGACGCTTCAAACTGTTACAAATCAGCCTACAACTGCTTCGAAATATTTTCATTTACTTTGTGTGCTTAATAACCATAGTATTGACAGTATTGACTAGAGGTGTACTGAATATCACATTTTGCTGAACACCAAATGTTCCGTTACAACTCAAAACCGAATATTCGGCCGAATACCGAATGTTTTTTTTTTTTTTTTTAACTCTAAAATTGAGAGTAAACGTCTGTTTTCGAAAGCGCGGGGAATTTTTATGAACCAAAATGCAATAGGCTGTTTTTTTTTTTAACTGCATACTGTCCAAAAAATATTAGCAGTTGACTTCACATATTTACGAAAACTTAATACATACTATGTTTTCCCCCTAATTTCTGTTTCGTATTTAAATGTGTTGGCACTTGTGAGGTTCAAGGTTATCTGATATACGTATAACATGATACATATCCAATATTTATTTTGAACATATGGTATTGCGATCTTTATTTTTTGAACTATGATACTTGCAATTTACAAATTATATGCATTAATCACATTAATATTATTCATGTTTTATTAAAAATAATCAAAAAGCAATACACTGTATTTGTATGATTTATTAATTAGGATAATGTAATAATCTAATATTCTTTTTTTAATTTATATAAATAAAATTATTAGTAATGTTACTATTTTAATAAAGATTAAAAATGTCTAGTTGAAAATTAAAAGTTGGTTAGAAAAAAGGAAAATGTCGCGTGGTTGTGCACTGACTAATGCATTTTGTTTTAATTTTGTAAAAGTAGCTGACTAAAAGAAAAATTTGTATAGCAGTTAATGCTTAACTCAGTTGAAATATATAAAAATTTATAGTGCAATATTAAATCTAAAATACATATAAACATTACACACTACAGTAATATATATGCAATCAGTTTTACAGAGACTATGAATATAATAGTCAATGTTCAAAATAATAGCCAGTATCAGTTAATGCTATGGTATTGTATTTTTATGAATAAAATTGTAAATATCATTCATAAAAATATAGCATTTCAAGCGCATAAATTTTTACACCAAATGTACATCTATACTAATCATATAAAGCTGAAGAGTTTGTTTGTTTGTTTGAACGCGTTAATCTCAGAAACTATTGGTTCGAATTGAAAAATTCTTTTTGTGTTGAGTAGTCCATTTATTGAGGAAGGCTACAGGATATTCTTTTTAAAGAATCAGATTGACCGAAATAATTGCAAATTAAATGTTTAATTAATTGTTTTGTTCTATGAATTCTTAATAAATGGCGGGGTAAGTTTAGTTCTATGAATTCGTAGTAGATGGCGGGGTAAGGCTCATTCCCCGTTCAGGCTCAGACGCGTGGCACTATTGTGGGATGTTGTGGTCAGCGAATTGATTTTTTGATTGCGTTTTTTTTTTTCGATCCCCTATTTTTTGAGTGATAACTTCTTATGGGAGGGTAAACCGTTTTGTGACATAACGCGCGTAACGGCGCAACTCTCGTCTGGCATTCCTTTCGTTCGCGCATACGACAAAAGCGCGCATGGTCGCTGAAATTTTATTTCTTTACTCTTTGGGTCACCTTTAAGCGATAGTAGAAAAAGTAATGAAACTAACAGAAGATGGACGATCGTCGCATCATAACGCACTCTCATAACGAAAGGTGAGTCTAATAATACAATATAATACCAATAACATTGTAAACAATATATATTCAAAACAGCATTTAATCTTTAAATTTATTTTCAAAACAAAAATATTTTTGCAATTAGTTATACTAAAAAAATATATCGCTTCATTTAGGGTTTTGAACTGTGATAATGTGTACATATTTTAAACGAACTTCATCCCTGCAGACTCCGCAATGCAGGGGTTGTGGACGGCCAAGAAAACAAAAAATAATAAACAAACATTTATTTTGTGCATCACAGAATAAAATCTAAACTGACTTTAAAACAATCACTCGTTAAAAATTTAGTTATTTGGGGGGGGGGGGGGAGGGATCCAATAAAGTGTGCGGTTAGGGTCCCTGGTGATTTTTGTAGAAAAGTGGGGGGGGGGGGGCAAAAATGATGATACTGAAATTATTCCATCTTTTAAACGTATTGTGCAATTAAAGCGTCAAAATATAAGAGCAGGAGGCGTAGCAAGTTATCAGAATGATCTTGATTGCATAAATATTGTCGCTCCAAACATAGGATTACACGTTAATAATGATACAAGCTTTAATACGGCACCACAAAACGATATTGGTGAAATGTGAATAGTGGAATGTCTCAATGAAGCAAAGAAACAAATTATTATTGCCAACATATATATATCTCCAAACAAAAGTGTTTCAAGTATTGTTCAATTTATTCATAAACAGCTTTTAAATTATACACAAGAAGGTTCTGCTTTAGTTAATGAAGATTATTATGCAATTCCTTTAATTTCAACCGCAGATTTTAACGTTAATTTTGCTTCTGATCGAGCTAAAAATTTACTATCGTTTGTACAATCCTAATTACAATTACAAATGATTAATAAGCCAGAAGAAGCCACTACAAGTCACGGAACTGTACTTGATGCAGTATTTGCAACATTTTTAGATAACATACAATGTAAAAATTTCGTTGCTTATTATAGCTACCATAAGCCAATTGTTACTTTATAGGATTAAAAAATGATAATAACTTAATCCTATGAAAGTTATCACTTATGCCGAGCGTCCCGTGTTATTTCAGAAGTCGAAATCCTATGGTTTTTTATGTACGGCCATAAGTTTTGGCAATGTTTCGTCCAATACTTCAGTCGCTAGAGGGCTCTAAACACCTCTCTTATAACCACGAATATTTTTTTCCATAAAGATGTTTGTGTGTGTGAACTGAAGAACAGGTTCTAGGTAGCTTTGTAAGTAGCATATATTATATTTCCATGGCTGTTTTTCGCTGTACACTTTACACTATCTTGTATAATAAATATACAGGGTTGCGACATTTTATTTCCTTGTTTCTGTACGTTTGTAATACAGTGTTTCTATCCTCGTTGAAATCACTTTCCGATATGAAGGTGAAAGAAAATTAGATTTATAGCTTCGTTTTTAAACGCAAATATAGCTAGTTTGAGAATTTTTGTTCTATTTTGAAATAATATGTAGAAAGAGAAGTATCTTGTACTTGAAGTATCTTGAAGTATCTCTAGAAGTACCTCTAGAATTATCTTGTACTCTTGTAATAAAAATGCATAAAATATGTGCTTAAAATTTGTAAATACAATTAGTGCTTTATTTTATTTTGCAGTTCCTCCTCGTCCGCCTTTACCTCAAAGGACGCACAGATCTCTGTCCTGCTCGAGCTTAGTTAAATCATTCCAAGAGTTTTCTCTTGGAAAGAAGACTAAAATTACAGCAAAGACTTCAACTGACTTAAATCAAGGTTCAACCGAGGAAGATTGTAAGTATATAATTAACACCGAAAAAAAAATCTGTTGCCAAAAAAGAACAATGTACGCACCCAGAAAAAAATGAACCACTGCTAAGACTCTAATCATTTGCATCGTGCTTGCTTATACATGAGCACAAAGTCAGTGGATAAGAATTTTTTTGACTTGTAACCAGAAGAATCAGTAAAAAAAAGTCAAATTTCAATAACTTGTAAAAGGAACCTTGCTAACTGTACAATTCAATACTCGAGGGTTCAAGAAGTCTATTAAATCATTAAAATATGGGTAGGAAATGTTGACTTTTGGACTGTTTGTGAGCTAAGTAATCATGTCTCCTTTTACTCTATAGACTAGAGAGCAAATGGAAACAACCCATTTATTTTCCCATATTCTTGATGATGGTAGAAAATTTTCACTATATACACTCAGTTTAAAAGCTTAAGACGTTCCACACAACAATACTAAATCTGTGGGCTGTAGGTCGCATGGACCCATTTTAATAACCCAAATGTTATCTCAAAGCATTTAAAGAGAAAAAAACATGCAAAAAATTAACTTTTGCCCAGAATTTTTGTAAAATGCACATAACAGTAAAATTTACATCAAATTTTTATTTTATAAAGCAATAGGAAGAGTGAAAAACTCAGCGCTTTCCATAGACCCCTGAGTACAATATTTATGAGGTAAATGGAAACACTTAAATCTAGAGATGAAAACAGTCGGAAAAAACCGGAAAATTTCGGAAATAAACGGAAAAAAAAAACGTTTTTTTTTCCGAAGAAGTAAATTTCCACTAAGGAAAAATTGAAAAAATTAATTTTTTCAACTTTTTAGGAAGTTTTAATTAAAGTTATAAGCAAAAAGTGATTAGAAATTTCTCATACTTAAATTCTGATCCATTTTCCTCTCTCCACCTCCTCCTTGTATGTTAAAATACTGTCTAACTTTGATAATGTAAGTTGTTGTATGATAACCTAATTTGCATGTCGATGAAAAAACATTCAATACTTTTTCAAAAAAAAAAAAATATATATATGTATAATAATAAATAAATAAATAAATAAAAACCAATATCCTAAGTGAAGAACTTATTTTCCTTCTTTATAAAACAAACAAGCATAACTTAAATCACAGAACTATGTTTCTGCTGACTGTGAACCAAATGTACAGGGTGCGGCAAAAAAAAAAAAAAAAAACGCGCAAGAAATTTTCTATGTAATTTTATTAAAAATAAATGAACGAAACACAAAAAATAACGATATAAGAAGACCTTTAGCAATCAATAAATTAATTGGTTTCAAAATGGCCGCCTTTTGAAGTAATACAGAGGTGTAACTGCTTACTGAAATTTTCATTCAGGGGCCGGGCTACAAGTCCTTTAATAAATCATGTTCCCTATAAAGCAATTGGTTCGGAGAGTCCAAACTCTCCGAACCAACCGTAGTTTAGAGTAGATTTTTGACTCAAGTAGGACAAGTGATTTTTGACTAGTGTAGGTCATACAGTGTAATAAATGGGATTCAGGTCTATCGAGTAGAGCGCCCACTCTAGAGATAATATCATGTAAAACAATGCACCTTTTGCACTACTCCTGTCTTTTTGGCCGTATGAACTGTTGTAGAGTTTAATTGAAATGTCCAGTCTACATTGCTGCTCTAAAGTGCTCTTAGGTCCAGAGAATTATAACGGTTTCTAAAATGTCCTTCTGGTACACTTTTTGATTCATTTCATGGCCTTCATTCACAAAAAAACCAGAGATTTTTTGTCGCTTGTGCTAATTCCATCACAGACAAAAGCCTGACTTCGGATTTTGGTGATGTTTAACGCTTTCTATGGTTCACACCATTCATGGAGTGTCTACAGACCAAATCCTATTTTTCTGGGGATTACGAGCTAGTTGAACGGCAAGTCAGTGAAAGGTATCACTTCCAGCGTGGACTTGCGGCCCGTCTCAAACGTTTCTGGCATCTTTGGAGTCATACGAATGCCTGAACTTTTTGGAACTCGTAAAACTTCTGTATGAGCAGTTTTTGCCCTTAGTCTCACTTGTCGACATATCGGTCACAAATTCTCATCTTACGAACAACTTCTCTTGTGGAAACCAAAGGTTTCATTGAACTCACTTTTGGATGACCTGACGATTAACTGTTCACTATTCTTTTTTGTACACTTTCCAACATCCGGTATCATTTCCAAGCCACTTGAAGTGGTATACTGCATCAAAAAATGTTTGCCGAGGCACAAAAAGCAAACGAACTGCTGTTGTACTTGGTTAAACAACTTTAAAATAGCAGTTCTTTTGCTTAAAATTGTCAGAAAGCCAAAAAACAATACATAAACTAGAAGATATGCAAAAATAAATAAGACACTCATTAAAATGAAATTACTTTACTTGCATTCGATGATGAAATCTTTTTCCGAGTTTTTTTTTTTTTTTTTTTTTTTTTGCCGCATTCTGTATATTGCCGTGCTTACAGACACAAAAGTGGAACTTGCAGTTAAGCTCAAGCTCAGATATGGTGCTTTAAAGTTTGACTCTACCGTATATTTGGTTCAGATGCCTTTTTTTTTCAGAATTAAAAAAAAAAAAGTTCCTGATCAAATGACACTAAAACATTTTATTTATTAAGTAAAACTCGAAACAGAGAAAAATTTGGTTGTAATAGCTCAGTTTTGTTCAAAATTGCAGGTGTGACTACTTTTACTACTGTGCTTAGCACGGCCGTATGAATAAACTGAAATTCCAGTTTAAGTTTTGGTTCAGCTTTAGAAACCATTGCGTAGTTTTGATTTGGGGTTTCTGTTGGAAAGAAAAAGAAAAACCAAGTTAGTTTTGATTTGGACTTATACTGGACGGGAAAAAATCAAAACTCAATAGCTTTCATTTTCAGACAGTAAAGTAACATTGTAAGGAATTGAAATCATACTTATTTTTCTTTCAAACAATATTCATCATGTTTGAAAGTCAAAAATTACAATTGTTATTTCATTTTTCAATGGCAATCTAAAATAGAAAATGTAATTATTATAATGAGACACACCTTACTCAAAATTATTGGTTGAACAACGACTTGATTTTTTTCTGATATTTGACCAAAAAAACTCTTAGTTATAAAAGAAAGTTTTTTTTTTCTAATTAAACTTACCTTTATGTGTATTTCTATCAAGCAGAAAAAAAGATGTGTGGATTGCACATATTTTTTATGCTTAACTCTTTCTATGTTCCAAGAAACACAGAGCTATTAAGAAACCCTATTTTTATTTATAAAAAAATCAATTTTTCCATTTTTTCCAATTTTTCCCGAAAAAACCCGGTAAAAACCGGTTTTTTTTCCACCACTTCAAAATTTCCGGAAATTTTACATCTCTTGTTAAATCTCACATCAAAAATACTTGGGAAGTTGAAATTCCAAAATAAATGTCTTCACAATCCTCGACATGGTGTGTAAAACATGTTGAAACCAAATACTTTCAAATCTGTAGACTTGCTGAAGAAGAAAATGTAAGATCACTAAATTTAATTTTTTTCATTTTTTTATTTTTACAGTGCTATCGTCAAGCAATGCTGAAGCCAACACAATTGTTTGGCAACGCGCAGCACTCTCAGAATGTCTTCTATATGTTACCAAATCATTACTCACCGACAGTATAAAATTCAATAACTGCCACTTGTGTGGTAATAGAACTTGCTCCCAGTTACCTCATGTTTTTATTTTTCACCCCCGACTAATGCTAACTTAATTTTGGATACAAATTTAGAATTAAAGAGCAATGGCAAAGGAGCTTTTTGAAAATACTGCAGCATATTCTTCCTACCTGATTAAAATCATTGAAAATAAGTTGACTTTGAATGATAAAGTTTCCTAAAAAAAAATTTATTATAAACTAATTTTTTCTATAAGCATTACTTAGGTGAAAAAAATCATTAAAATATTACTAAAAATTATAACCTGCTGGAGAGGAAAATGTAAAATTACTAAACTTTAAAAATCATCTTTTTTTCACAGCGTATTTAAGCAATGATGACGCCTGCACAAACACGCAGCACTATCAGAATACGTTACCTAGTCATCACTCACCGTTAGTTTAAAATTCAAAAACTGCTACTTGTGTGGTAATAGAGTTTGCTCATATTTACTTGAAATTTCTTTTTAACCCCGACTGAATCTACTTTAATTTTGGATATAAATTTAGAAACAAAGTGTAATAGCAAAGTAGATTTTTGAAAATGCTGTTGCATTTTCTTTCTACATTAATAAAATCACTGAACATAAGTTGACTTTGAATGATAAAATTTCCTAAATAAATTCTCTTAACAACTAAATTTTTCCATAAGCATTATCTAGGTGAAAACAATCATTCTTTTGATTCGGAAATAGAAAGCACGATCCCTCATTTTTCAAATTTGTGCTCTAGAAACTGGATGATAAAACTGACTCAAAGTTAATACTCATAAGGTGATATTTTCTTGAACTTTTATGCAGTTGTTCTCGTATGGAATCAGGAGGGAATCAGAGCTGCCCCGATGGGAGGTCATGATAGGTCGCTGTGACCTCCCAAAAGTTCCCTTATTCGGCATGGAGACAGTAGTGCAATATGAAATTTTTTTTTAACTCGATGACTAATATGTAATATATATTTTCATTCGGCGCTGATCTGTGATAATGCTCAAATTTTATCATTCCGTAAATTGAATATTCCCTCCTCCCCAAAATGTAAGTTCTGTACACCCGTGAAAAGAGTTCTTCTATACCAACAATTATTTTTATACCTCAAAACGCAAGTTGAAAAATGCGATTTTCCGTTTTTAGTGCATTTTATGTAGAATTCTATTCCGTATCAAGTCATGTGAACGTAGTTCTAAAAACAAAATCCTTTGTAATTTTTTACCAGTGTTAAAAGAGTGCGGTCCCATCCTTTGCATGTGCCAGACAAACGTTTTCCATCTCTCCTGTAAAGTAGCAATTGTATGACTGGCGTTGTTCTGGCTCTGAGGTACAGATTTTAGAGCAGAAAAATGTACAAACATAATGTTTCCTAACTTAAGTTTCTCTGGTTCCAGAAACCCGAAGAAAAAATTCGTCAGGTGATGTTTTCTATCAATTTTAATACAGTCGTCTAGTACGGAATAGTCGGAGAAACATAAAAGCATGTTTTATAGTTTTTATCAGGGCTGTGGAGTCGGAGTCGGAGTCGAAAAGTCGGAGTCGAACTGATTTTGGGTAAAGGAGTCGGAGTCGTTAGAAAACATACTCCTTGCATTTTTTAAAAACTGATTACCAATTGGTTCGATTACATGTATAAAAAGATACTAATGAGAAAATAACTGCCATTATGTCAATCAGCTAGCTTGAATGCTTACCGAACTTTCTGTGGCCGTCCCCTAGTTTGCTTGCTTTTTAACTTAACTAACAGCAACTGTCAGCAAACGGTTTTGTTGCCTAACATTTTCAAGTAACCACTTTCAAATGAAAATAGATATACTGTGTTTTGTTCGATCTCAGTTATAAAATAGTACAAGAAACGTAACAAATTAGTAAGTCCATGCCCTTAGCTAAGGTTGAAACGTTTAAGGGTGATCGGCAAATTCAAAGAAGTTCTGGCGCGAAAGCACGAATCCAAAAGATTCGATGAAATAATATAATGTTTTTTTCTTTATTAAGACTATTTCTATAAACTTGGTTCTCACTAAAAAGTATGGAACAAAATAAGTGTTAATGATTTCTTGATTACAACACTCAATAATTGCAGTTAATCTTAAAATCTTCATATTAAGGTTAATTCTAAAGCAGCCAATAAAATTTAAATTAAAAATTTAGCGAAGAAGAAATTTTGGTATAGTAAAAGCTATTCGTACAAATTTGTATACCGCCGCATTTTGTGTAAAATTAGCTCCTGACGTATATGTGCCCTATTTTCGTTGAAATTTTATTGATGAAATATAATTTAAAATATATTCGCGAAAATTTTCAGAATTAAAATATTTATATTTTTTATAAACTCTGAAATTAACTTTGGGTGTCATCTACCAGATGGGTGTCACCCGGGGCGAACCACCCTCTCTCAAGAACTTGGGTTTAGAAAAAAAGCTTTTTTCCTCTCAAGTTACAGCTTTCAAAAATTGAAAGCACACGATTTGATCAATATCTATTTGTTAAACATTAAAGGGGGGCAATTTACAAATAATCCTTTTAAAATTTTTTGAAAGGGATTTTTAAGTCATCTCACTTTTTAACTCGTAACTATTGGAAAATTTGATTTTTAAATTGAATTTCCAACGTTGTATGCGTCTTGGGATTACAATAAAAAACAAAATGCGAAATTTTCATAAAAAGGAATTAATATTTCAATCTCTGTTTAGAGGTTTCCCCCCTTCCTCTGAAGGAAGAGAGGGAGTTGAAAAAATACAATTTAAAAAAATTAAAAATATCCGGAGTCGGAGTTGGAGTCGGAGTCTGGCGTTTCAAAATCCAGGAGTCGGGGTCGGAGTCGGTCATTTTAAAATCCAGGAGTCGGGGTTGGAGTCGGCCATTTCAAAATCCAGGAGTCGGGGTCAGAGTCGGCCATTTTCCTTCCGAATCCGCAGCCCTGGTTTTTATGACTCCACTAACATGGATGATATCTTCAATCGATGACAGATTCGCGAGATGCTAATTTCGTGCACTTTTAATGCAGATGTTTGATACGGCAGGGATGCCCACGAGGGGGAGGGGGCGGGGGAGGAAGATTCATGGTGGAGTTATGTCATTGAAATTTTAAGGGAGTTTATTTGGAAGTGTTTTGACCTCATTTTTGGGAGCTCTCATCCTGGTGGTGCTCTGTAGCATTTGAGGGGATGTGCTATCATCACCTTTGGGGCGGGAAGCACTCTTGAGTACAAAATAGGTAGGAGCTCCCACAGGTTGCTAATTTAGAGCAAAAAAAATTAGCAATGTGATGTGTTACTTGCAATTGAAGCCAATCAGTTTTTTTGATACAAAATGAGTCCAGCAAAAAAATTTCCTTCAGCAGTCCACGACAGAGATAAAAGAATCCGAAAATAGTCTGCAAAATTAACCGTCGTGAGATTAATCATAAAATCGATTATAGTTTCTGAATGGCTTGTGTAAATTTCCACCTAGAGCCAAATAACTTTAATAACTAAGGTAGAATTCAAAATGAATGCGTAAAGATAAGCACCGAAGCAGAGCTCGTAAACTCAAAAACCAACAAGAGCCTCCACGGCCGAATGGCGAAAAGCTCTTGTTTTGCGCCTGTGGGCAGTAAAACAGATGTGGGTTCGATTCCACCCAGTCGCCCAGGGTGTTAATTCATTTTTTTGTGCAGCAAAAATGCCTTGTCTATAAATGAAATAAACTTTGGCAAACAGATGTAAAGTTAATTGGTGTACTCTGGTTGTCAGAAAGCATGAACCTAATAATTATTGAAAAACTACTAATGATTGAAAACTGAAAAAAAAAAAAAAAGAAAGAAAGAAAGAAAGAAAAATTGAAAAACACAACAACAACAAAAATCAAACACTGTCAAAAAGTAAAACAAAACAACTTTTAAACTTGATATTGCTTTTTTTTTTTTTTTTGAGCAATCACGATTGCTTATTGTTCTCTTGACTGTTTTTGGCGTGCTATGATTTTATTTTCCCCCCGCCTCCACCAGCACCACCGTCGACCGGCCTCACGATGCTGCTCCTCTAGCGAAATCGTCTCCAGGTTGCGTCCATATCCTACACACACACGCATACATACACATACCCACACACACACATACACACATACCCACACACACACATACACACATACCCACACACACACATACACACATACCCACACACACACATACCCACACACTCATGCCTGCGCACAGACACAAACACAAGCCTACACACACACACACACACACACACACACACACACGCCTGCACATACACAAATACACACACATACCCACACATGCCTGCACAGACACAAACACACACGCCTACATACACACATACCCACACACACACACATGCCTGCACACACGCAAAAAAACACGTGATTGCGAAAAACATAATTTGAATTCAAGATGTCAAAATTCAAATTAATTATTTTTATTTATTTATTTTTTATTTTGATGATCTTACAGCAAAATATCAATGATTATGTATAGTATAACTTGCTAGTACACTCAAAAAAAAAATCCGAAACGTTACTGGTTATTTCCGTGGAACGTTTCGGAATTTCGCAAGTTTTCATTTATTTCTCCATAAAATCAAGTATCTTTGCAAAAATGTTCCCTGAATTTCTTCACGTTGCACGAATGCAGACTTGGGACCAAGGGTGCTTGGTTCTTGTTTGCAATTCTCTCTTAGCTTTGGCCATGGTTGCTTTAATGCATCTGGTGCTTTCTTGGTTAAGAAAGGTGCTAATCAATTACATTAAACCTACCTAATTTTGTATGACGGTTCCCGAGACATGACTGGGTTTAACAGGGTTGTTTCCCAATTCTTCAGAAAGTTTCAAGGATTATTTCAGAAAGGTTACTTTTAGCGGAAAACGTTCCCGTTTTTTACTAGATATGTTATTGGTAGAAATTGAGCATATCAGCTGCCTATTATTTTCCAGGAACGTTTCTGAATTGTTTTGACAGTGTACATATGGCATACAGTGAAACCAATGTAAGTTGACCACTTGCGGTGCAGTACTTTTGCGGTCAATTTAAACAGGTGGTCAACTTATAGAAGTTGAATTATATGATATGATCTAATTCTGTTCCTGAAAATAGCGGTTAACTTAGACAGGTGGTCAACTTATAAGGATGGTCAACTTAACAGGTTTTACTGTATACGAAATCATGGTCACATGTTTGGAAGTTTAAAGCATTATAACCAAAAGATTAATTTTTACACTTTCAATTTATAACTAATTAAAAGAAGTTATTGCCTGAACATTCAATAGTTTTGAATTATTTAAATCATCGATTAATTAACGTGAAATATAAGTCAACTTACACTTAAATATGAGTAACCTTCCAAGAAAGTCTGATGAAAGCATATTTTTTCTAATGTGTAACCATTCGAATAATTTCTCTATAATCTTGTTACAATGAATTCTGGTGCGACCACACATATAAATAACCCTGTATATATACAGTGGCGTCACTACGGGGAGGGCAGTCCGCTCTGGGTGTCACTCGTCTGGGGGGTGACACCCTAAGTGGAATTGCAAGTTTTTAAAAAATATAAAGCTAAATGCATTTTTAAGACTGGAAAACGGACTTCGGACCCCGGAAAATTTGAAAATTTTCCGGGGGGGAGGGGGTATACCCCCGGGCCTCCCACTTTAATCTGTTTTTGTGCATTAGCAGACTCAAAATTTCGTTATAACACGAATGTAGCTGTTTCTGAATTGCATGAATTTCTTGTTTACATATTTTTTTCCGCAAATTACCGCCCCGGGTGTCACCCATGCTAGGTACGCCACTGATATATATGTACCCGTCTCCAGATTCCCCCCCCCCCATACTCTTTCGAAATCAAATTGCTTCAAAATTTCTACAATGTTAATTGTTATCTGCTTTGATTTCTTATTATGTTATTTTTTCTTAGATCACCTTGTACACACCATAGGTTTTCATTCTCCAGCACGATTCGTCCGGCCTACAACCAGGGTAAGTCACTTAATTGCTAAAAGCAGCTCTGTTGAAAGCCAAATAACAGCAGTGGTTGCTATAACTTTAAACTAACGAAACCTCCTTAATTACTCGAAAAACTTTTGTAAAGTTTCATCTGTTATTTAGGGAGTTATTGGCTTGACCTCCTCGGACGCAGACAGTGGGCAGCAGAGAGACAGGAGACCTCCCTAGATGAGAACCACTGACTAACAAAATCTTTCCAAATATCCGCAACGAGTATAAAATTGCAGTTTTAGGACTGCAATTTCGAAAATTTTCTGGAGAGAGCCACATAACAGCTTTTTCCCCTTCTTCTGACAAAAAATAGCGCAAAATGTTCTTTTTTGGGAAGAACGGGACTATAATTTCAAACAATTGCCGAGGTCCATACTAGGGGGAAGGGGGCAACTAAAAGCCACTATTTTGTTGAGTCTATGCTTGCCCCTCCCTAACGGGAATCGAGGTTACGCCCACGCATTTGTCCGTGTCTAACACGGGCGAAATTTGCCAGTAAATGTGATGACCGTGTCA
Source organism: Uloborus diversus (assembly GCF_026930045.1). Taxonomy (NCBI): domain Eukaryota; kingdom Metazoa; phylum Arthropoda; class Arachnida; order Araneae; family Uloboridae; genus Uloborus; species Uloborus diversus. The sequence continues at coordinate 28,942,735 of NC_072733.1, read as the reverse complement.
CACACGGAAATCTTATATCGCTCGTCATCTTATTTCTAAGGGCTACCTGAGATCAGTTCTGGTAAAAATTTACAAGCTAGATAAGGGGTCCCCAACTCTATGTCCACGGCCTACACCGTACTTACCAAGTGTTTCACGTGTGCTCGCTGAATGCGATTAGGTTTTTTTTTTTTTTTTGCATTTTAATGAAATCTGATGAAAAAGTTTTTTTGCTTTTAATGATTAACTATCAAAAATTAGAAATTGCACAGAACATAAATAAAAGCACGCTTTTCAGAACTTGTTTCTATAAGAAGAGAAGAACTGCAGGTATAGAAATTTTGTATATTCAGGGTGACATTATCAAAAAATCTATTATATGAAATGATAATTTCTGAGAAATGATAAAGAGAAACATATTAGAAAACGAAAAAGTATCCCGATTTCATATGCTTTTGTATAAAGCATAATTTTCGACAGTAAGTGTCACATACAGTGCCGGCAAAAAAAAAAAAAAAATCTTTTCATTTGGTTCACAATTAAAAACTTAACATGCAAACTTCTTGTCATGATTTTACTTGGCATGCTCCCTACCCAAGCAGCACAAAGGAGTTCAAAGCTCGTTCTATAACACGTTCAGAGCACACCAGCCGACACGTTCAAATTACGTTCTCTCAGAACGGTCTAAAAAGCGTCTATGTGTCTCGTCGATCGATGTCGTATAGCACGTCGAAATATGGTGTTGTACCACCACTTTTGCACCAATTTTGAACGTGGAATATTACGTTATGTTAAAGTGGTAGGATGACGTTTCATTTTGGTGTTAGCAAAGCAATACTGAAAATTCTGCTTTCACAGGTAAAAAAAAATTCGAAAAAAATAATTGTGTACCTTATAAGGAGGTTTTCCATCGATAAATTCAGTTTTCGTCAGATCTCTGCCGAATTTCGTGCTGAAGCCTTTTGATAATCGAAAATTCCTCATAGAAAGACCCCCCCCCCACCCCCCCCCCCCCCCCCCCACCTCCCTTCAAAGAACACCACAATGAGGATTTTTCTTTACGAAAAAAATCCAGTTTATGTGGGATGTTTGAAAAACTTAGCACAGTCAATTTTGTTAAATCATTTGATGGTCGAGAAGTGTCATAGGGGAGTCTTCGCCCCCTTTCTATGGTGTGCAAATGCTCACATTCAGGACTTTTCTTTTTACAAATTGTGTTTACCAAATCAGACCCGTAGATACTTTGATGCTCAAGAATTCCCTTGAGGTTTTCGCTCCCTGCGGATGGGAAACGATGTATAGAGGGTTTTTCCTTGTACACATTTTGCAAAATTTGGCTCATAGGTCTTTTGATGCTTAATAATTCACATAGAGGCTTTCGCCCCTCTCTATAGGGGCGAAACTCTCCATAGAGGGTTTTCCTTCTTACAAAAATCTAGTTTACACTGGGACTTTGATAGAATTTGCACATAGCTTTCTTTGATTCTGAAAAATCCACATAGGGGAGTTTTCGCCTCCCTATGGGGGTGGAAATTCCCCCAAAGAAGATTCGCCCTTATGCAAAATTCAGTTTATTTTGGATCGTTTAAGAGATCCTTTGATGTTCAGGAATTCACATAGGGGAGTTTTCTCCCCACCCTGAGGGAAGAAAAACCCCATTAAGTGTTTTTCTTTTAACAAATCGAGTTATGATCTTTGCCAAATTTGGCACACAGTTCCTTTGATGCGCAAAAATTTACAAAGCGGGGGGGGGGGGGGGGAGGAAGGAGTTTGGCCTCCCTTCATAAAGGGTTTTTCCTCTGACAATTCTAGTTTACAACGGATCTTTTCCAAATTTAGTACAGAAGTGTTTTGATGCTCGAAAACTCAAGTAGAGGAGTTTTCGATTCTCTAGTAAAATGCAAAAATATCTTATACAAAAATCCAGGTAATATCAAAGCTTAGCCAAATTTAGCACACATAAATTTAACGTTTTGCAAAATTTTGGCACATTGAGAGGAGACAAGGTCCTTCGATTCCTCCCGTAAATCTACTTTGAATTATAATACTCAGATTTTTTGCACTTTTTCCTAAAAGTAGTTTTTTTTTAACCTTTTTTTTACAATATCTGTTAAATGTGTACAGTTTTTGTAAATTAGGGTTTTATATTTTATGTTCTGCAGACTAAATAATAACACAAAATTTACAAAAGTACCGATTAATTTACAGACTTTGATGAAATGAACACTTGTATAGAGGCTTTACTGTCCTGAAATGCAACTCCCTAGAGCAGTTTATAGCAGTGCGTCTTGCAGCCACACCACAATTTCGAGGTTCGACTCTTGGGTTTATTCAAGGTGTATTACAACATAACTTCAAAAGTAATTTCCCATGAATACATGAACAGGGTTTGAAGAAAAACCGGGGTAATTTAAAAAACCTCAGTTACCCTGGATTTTTTTTATCAAGTACCCTGGTCATTGTTGAAAATTGCGGACTTTTTTTACAAGAAAAAAAATTAATCTTGATCATTTTTTTAACATTGCTTAAACTGTACTACTTTGTTACTTTTTTTCATAGAGATATGAATAATTTTAAATCCTGAATTTATTTCTACTCAAATTTATTACAAAAATCGTCAAAATTGAAGAAAAAAATGAATTTGAAAACCATGTAGCATTTACATAAAATACTTAAAATACACCGCTAGCTAACTTCTGGAAAACTTACTGAAAATATTTAGCATTTAGGTGAAATATTATCAAAATTAATTTTTCTGAAACATGACCACACCATAAATCGAAAACAGATTCATCCATACAGAAGCAAGTATGTCACATTTTGAGAAAAGCTTTCCTTTTAGTCCCAAAAGGCATTTAGTAGTATTTTATTTCTTCAGTTTGTTTAAAAAAAAAAACCTCTGACTAAATTTTGCGTTAAAAAGAGCCGCATGAACCATAACCATGAATCATATCAAGTATTTTATATATCCTTCCACACGAGAAGTTGGAAATAAAAATTTGAACTGTATTAAAAAATATTAAAATTAGTAACTATAAAGTCACAAAATAATTTTGCACACAATAATTCAAAATATGTGAGAAAATTTTCAGGTATTATTACAGTTTATGGAATCTGGAATAATCATCACACAGGTTGGTTAATTTTATGATATTATTGTAATCTACCTTTACACTTTGCAATCTTGCATTAAAAATCTATTAAAAAAAGAAATTTCATGATGTAGTTAATCAAATCATTTTTTTTCAACAATACAAAAAAAAAAAAAAAAAGAAAGGAAATAAAATAAAATTTTCAAAAGTGATTGAAATAAATTAAGTAAATTGCTTAGTTTGGCTTCCCAGCAAAAATATATTTTTTAATTAATCGTGAAATCCATATGCAGTTTTAATTCCTAAAACTTAAGAAGTTGTTCAGAAAGGCAGATGCCAATTTTCATACTTGGTATTATTTATTTTAGATCTAATATGTAGTTTGTTTCTGAAGTAAATGTTTCAATATGCGGTAAATTTTGAAAAACAAATCCACTTTATCGAAATAGTTTATTTTTTTCAAGTGGCCCGTGTTAACAAACCCACGAGTTTTTTTTTTTACGTGCTGTTCCCGGTTTGACGAATCCTGTACGTTAATAAATTAAAATAATTCAATAAATAAAATACATATTTTAAGGGGAGTTAGTACCCCCTATACCGTCAATGTTAATTTCCACATGTTCATGTACCTTTTTCTGAAAATCTATTAAAGGTACAATTATGAATTTTTTCTGTACCTTAAGTAGACTTTTTTCTCGATACTGAAGTAAAATTTTACAAAAAGAAAGCTTTTTTAAAATATTCTAATTAGATGTATGGAATTGGTGGCAAAAATTTCAAAGCCTAACACAATCTAGGTTCTGAGAAAAGGAAAATTTAGTTTCAAAAATACCATTTCTCGATATAGCAATTTAAAGAAGAAAATCATACCTTATCAAAATATATTTACATTTTTTAAAGCTTATTTTAACTTACTTCTCATATGAGCACAATCAAAAAGTTTGCATCATTAAAAAGGTATTTAAATGGAGTATCAAAAAAAAAAATATATTTAAGGTATTGACTCCCCTAAAAGGTCTTACAATTTTCAAATGATGCACTATAATGGCTAAGATGTGTCTACTACATATATGGAGGCATAAATTTTAAAAATGAAATACAGCGACATTAGTAAAACTATCACAAATGTAAAAATTTGCTAGGGAATTTTTTTTTTTTTTTGAAGTGCCTGCTTCTTTTTAGTTGGTGTGTGATGAATAATATTTGGATGGTAAAAAAAATTACTTTAGTTGAATCATTTTATGATTCTACTTGAAAAGGGACTCAAATTTTCAATGGACTTCCCTATTAAAGCTATTTTACAGCATTAACTTTTTGATTGATTAAAGAATTTTATGGTTAAAACCCTGAATTTCCTCTACTCCCCCTTTTCTCTCTCTCTAAAATGCAAGATGTCTCTTAGCCCTCAGAAAAATTCATGTGAATTATATTCTTCTATTCCTTAGTTAATTGCAAAAGAATCACGTAAGTCACACAGAAAATCAATGAAGAATACATACAAATTAATAAAAAATTTAATCACAAAATACCCTTCATTTTACATGATAAACTCTTACACATATTTTGATTTTAGGAACAACCAATAAGGAATTAAAAAGAAAGGCGTTGATCGTTTTGTCCCATTAATGACCTTGGCTGCCTGAAATTAAAATACAAATAAAAAGACAAAAATTGCAGCTTACATTAAGATTAAGTGCGTAAAAAATTTGAAGTACAGTCAGAAATCACCTGACGTAAACATTCTTATTTTTTGAATGATACAAATTAAACTAAATAAGTTGGAAAAAAAATTTAACCCGAAGTGTTCAAATCCAATAGTACAATACTACCGTTGATCATACCTTGGGAGCCGAGTGTGTTCATCATTTTTTTAGAAATAGTCATAGAGAGACAATACATTCTTTTAACATAAGAGACAATTTGACTTTCATTTTCTTTAATGAAAAAAATTACATAATAATGCATGTATAAAAATACAAAGGATGATTCTAATTTTAATCACGGAAAAACCATGCTGCTTTTAAAGGAATTTCAAAATCCAACTCGAGTATCCATGTTTGTGACTTGTGTGCTATATATCGAGCAAGACCCTTAATTTGTCCAAATGGGGAAAAAAACCACTAAGTTCTATGCGTTTTCTATGATAGTACTTTTTTTTCCACCATTTCATACTGCAAAAAACATATTTTCATTATTTTAAAAAGAGATACTCTTTATTTCTGCATTTATGCATCATTTTCGCGTGTTTATTTGTTGTTTGATTTGGAACCTAAGTTGGTTAGTATTTTTAGTCTAATTGGGTAATAATTTTAGTTGTCATAACTTGATTCTACTTCTACACAGTAAAACTAGTTTGCACACATATAAAACATGACCTGCTGCTTTCAGGAGAAGATGCTAGTTGCATTACTTAAATTATCTACTTTGTGCACATCTCAGAGTAAATAATGAAGAAAGGTAAGAAACAATGTACCAAACATATATTCAGAGATATTACTAGAATTATTTTCAAGATATGAAAATATTCAATGATATTTTTCCAAAATCGCGTTTATTAAGACTTATAACAAAGGATGAAATGGAAGTTGTCGGACAAAGAAGAGATGTGCACTAATTTGTTTTTTTTCATTGTAAAAAAAACCCCGAAATGTTCCTAGAAAATAACGGACAGCTAAAGTATCTTATTTCTGCCGGTAATAAATCCTGCGAAAAACAGAAAAGTTTTTGTCCCTATCAGAATCTTCCCAAAATTAACCTAGTATTTTTTGGAAGTATTAAAAACCTTTCCACCTTTCCAATACAGACAAACAAAGCCTCTTCACTAAAAATGTTCATGATTGAATGGAGTAATTTTCTCTTTCTGATACTATTCACTATTTTGAGGTTGTAGAAGACCTATTATGTATAGAAAAGCACATGCTGTATCTTTTATATTGAGAATACGTGGGGTTTAATCTGAAAATGTCATTTGATTATTTGGTGTGACATATAATTGTTTTGATTATTTTGTATGCATCTTACTTTCATGTTTTCAAGAAACAAAATTATATGCGAGGATCACATGTCTAATTTTAGCTGTTTTTTCCCCCAAATTCATGCTATAAAGTATGTAATTTAACACGTTTGTCTTAAAATAATTTTATAATTACGTAACGAATTATAACAAGTGTATTAATGAGTGCTTAGATGCTTTTACCTGTTTTTTATTTTGCATTACATTTACTTCCTTCAACAATTTTATTTTGTTTATAATTCGAAAGATGCAAAGATTTGTCATTGACTTTAATTTCTAGGAGTTGTAGACAATATAATTCAAAACATATTAACAAGCTTATTTTATTTGTTACTGTTTTAATTTCATTGTGCTCTATTTTGTATTGAGTAACTTCGTGTTAAATCAGGTGGGCACTGAACCTGACCATTTCATACTAACATAAAACTTTCAGAAATTTTGCTCTTTTATATAATAAAGATACCTATGGTTTAAAAAAAATCTTTCATAAATCATCCTATATAATTAAAATCTGAGCGTCTGTAAATATCAATCTATTATTAATCTATATACATATGTCCGAGTAACTTCTCCCGAACGCCAGTAAACTGATCATCAAACCAGGTACAATTGGATTCGTAATTTTCCCGTCTTATGTTTGGCTGTTTAACATAATCCTCCGATAATAATTAGCAGAGATGTCAATTGAAAACTATTTATTACTAGAATGTCACCCGTCACGGTATGACAGGTAAAAATTTGCTTCTACATTTGAACGCAGCCATTGCCTGTTTGGTGATATTTTGGTAGTTTTAAATTTCAACCCTAACTCCAGTGGTTCAACTCTAAACTCTAGTGAAAATTTGTTTTGATATACATTTAAACGCAGCAATTGCCTGTTTGGTGATATTTTCGTAGTTTAAGTTAAATTTGGCAGTTTAACCCTAACTCCAGTGGATTAAACATTAACTCCAGTAGATAGTGGTCATTGTTGACCCTTTTTACGTTTCTTAATTCTCCTAAAATGAGTCTTACCAGTAAAACAGCCAAGTCTTCGGATCGAGTTCAGCCTTGTCACGATTAAGCATTTCCCTGCATGTTAAACATTACCAAAACATTCTCAAATTATCATGCCGTGGCGCGAGTTTCATTGTTGAAATACACGGGTTACTTGATCACCGACTATTATTTATATGAGGATAATACATAGGATAATACTTAGATTTCTCGACATAAAATCTCTATTTTTCGATGGCTTTCATCCATTCAAGTTATCAGTGCTTCATCTCAACTTTCCGTAACAATGCTTTTATTGAAATTTATAGCGTGAAGAAAACCATTGAGAAGGACGATCTGTTGCTATTTTTTTTCTTGAACATAAACAAATAAAATTCTGGGTTTTGCTTTGAGGCTTTTCCTGCAATCGGTAGACTTAAAACGTTTCCTTTTTGGTTATTTTTCCGGAATTTGTCGCAAAATTTTACTGTTTTTTTTTTGTTCAAGCGTGATTGTTGAACACGCGTCACTTGACACAACTTTCATTTTCGAGGTAGACCGTGCAAAGCCGGGAGACGCAGCTAGTGCGTAATGAAGTTTTGAGGTTTGTTAATGTTCCTTCCTTCGGTGCTTTTGAAATCATATCTCAAAGCTATGGGAGCATCAGGATTGTGTAATAGCTGACAATTACATACACTTTGATTTGTGTGTGGTGGTCAGTAACTTAAATACTCTTCAAAAAAAAAAAAAAAAAAAAAAAAGAAATTCACATAATTTAATATTTAGGAAAACAAATCTCAATTTTAAGACATTGTCTCTTTGAGATTTTGAAAAAAAAAAGGGATTTTCACTGGAACTATTGAGAGATTAGCACCAGGGGTGATGGTGGATTCAAGTAAAATTTTCTGGAAACAGTGAAATTTTTGGAAGTTGCCCCCCTTTACCCTCCCCCCCCCCCGTGAAAAAAACTTGTCAAATATGCATAGAAAAATAATTTGAAATCATTTGAAAAGTACCACTTTAATAGATTTATTTTAAATATTTTTTTTAGTTTTAGAATGTGTCGGCCGAAAATTTTCGGAAATTAGAACCGATTAGAACCAAACAACCTTGATTAGCACTCATTTTTTGAGATGAAAGACAATATTTGTGAGAAGCATTTTTTGAAAAGGTTTTCAACTTACATATCGAATCAAAGAGCACGTAGTTGTCTTTTAAAAGGAGCTATTTTACAAGACTGAAGTTCCCGTAGAATTGAAGTTAAGCATGTAAGCACTGCCGACCAGCAAAATAAACTTTTTAACGAATTTCAAAATCATAAGTTATGGATGATTGAATTCTTTTTTAAAATTCTTTACAAATTTAAGATGTGGAAGTGTAAGATTTTTGAAAATTTCATGAAAATATGAAAAGGTCAAGTTGGGGATTTTTTTGCCCCTTTATTCGACACTAGTGGCACCCGCACGGCTTTGCCCGTAATAGAAAAATTAAAAGGTCTTTTGGTTCGCCAGTATATTTACAAATAATGTATGGTGAATTTTCTCGCCAATCGGCTTGTACCCACGTTACAGTTCCACGTTATGATAATTTCGTATCTCGCCAATTCGCTTGTGCCCATGTTACGGTTCCACGTTATGATAATTTCGTCATTAATGATAGTTTTTTCTTAAAATTGGAATAGAAAAAGAATCACATCGAATTTTCGAAAAATCGCTTCGAGGTGCACACCCCCATGCTGCATACTAACTTTGTGCCAAATTTCATGAAAATCGGCAAAACGGTTTAGGCGCTATGCGCGTCACAGACATCCTACAGACATACAGACATCCTCCGGACAGAGAGACTTTCAGCTTTATTATTAGTAAAGATAAATTCGATCCCATTTAAAAATTGCACAAAACATACTCAACTCATAATTAAATACAATTTAATTCCACTTATCAGATGCCGATTGATTCAAGAGCAAGGCTGGGTTTTTTCCGTCAAAAAGATGTTACAAATTTAAAACCCGAATCTAAAACTCTAAATAAAGACTTAAAATAAAAAAAAATTAAAAAAAAATCTGAGTTCAAGCACTTTGTTACAGGATGAATATTTTTCTAATACAGACAAAACTAGCAGATAATTTTAACTCTTAAAGCCAACGCTTCTGTTTAATATTTTTTTTCTTTCCCCATCAGTTTCCAATTCATTAGTTGATTTTTGCCAGTCTTTTTTGTTTGTTAAATCTGTGCAGAAATAATAAACGCAGAAAACTTTCAAGCACCAGGTGATGACAATCAACAGCTGGTCGCCGCTCGCCATTTTGTTTTGTTGCGATAAAATAAACAAGCAATACGCATTCTGCATGGAATAACTAAAACAACCCCTTTTACGGAAATAAATGTAGCAATCATTTCGGATTCAGATCAGAAATGAAAATTTCACCAAGAAACGTTAGCAAAAAATGTATCCGCGAAATAGTCATTGATATTAAGTTATACAAATGGAACAATTAAGTTTTGCAGAATGTTCGAAGCTAAGAAAAAAAAAAAAAACTCAATTAACTCAAAATTTAAATGAAATTCGACTTATAAACCAAATTTACATGTGAATGATTTAAAAATAATTATAATTAAATTAATCACTTACTTTTGATAAAAGAATATCCTTTGCTCCGATTGTTTTTGAGCAGTTGCTCCGAAAGCTGTTGAAGTTGGCAAGCAAAGAAAGTTTCTGAAACTATTCCAAGGTATACAGATATAGAGGGCGCTCGGATGCAGTGATATCGGAACGTCAAATATTACGTTATTTTAGCACGGGAATAACACCGTGGCATTAGAACGTTTTTTGAACGTCTAATATGACGTCACCTCAGAACTAAACTGGCACCGTGATAATATCACTGTTGCTGTACGTCTCATTTTACGTGCAAGTAACACTTAACACCGTCATTCGACCAATAACACGATTTCTGTACCAGATTTGAACGTTCTGGTGCTACTGGGGTAGTGATTTGGTCACAATCTGGAAGAATATTCGGTTTTCGGCCAAATCACTTAGGGAGCATGCCAAATAAAATCATGACAAGAAGTTTGCATGTAAAGTTTTTAATTGCCAACCAAATGTAAAGATTTTTTTGCCGGTACTGTAAAATCAAAGTACATATCGCGACTTACACTGCCGTGGAAGGGTAAAGAGCAGTATCTGGATTTTTTTTTTCATTTTTCATTACTTTGCGTTTTTGTTATCTTTTATACTTTAGCTTTATTGTACAAGCTTGCTTATATTTGGTTTCCGCTGAAAATTAAGCACTTAGATAAACGTCAAATTCAAACATTTACCTATTGTTAGTATGGAATTCAAAACGCGTTTCTTCAAACATCTCAAAAACCTTTTTTCGGCAGATACTGCGCTTTACCATCTCACAGCAGTACAGATGAGCACCTTGACCATTGCTTACTACCTGAAAATTTTTCCTACTCGACTTATTACGAAACAATGACCAACAAATATAATTCCGAAAATCTTGTTGTCTCTGAGTTTTATACATTTTATGTTTCAGATTTTGTATGGAATGCTTTCATTATTTATAATTTACTTATTTTATACGCAAGAATTTTTTAAAAATTGACTTAAAATTATTTTCTTTTTTATACATTGTGTGTATATATTATTAGCTATGCCCACCTCCTTAGTAACATCTTGAAAAAGTCAGTGGTGTCCGCCGTAAGACTGGTATTCTAGTACGTGCTCTTAGGTACAAAAAGGTTGCGGACCGCTGGGATAGACATAAGTTTAACTCATTTACCACTGATGATTCCCGTATGCACGTCTTGCGTAAACCACGTAGTGAATTTCAATGATTAACTATGAGTTTGTCAGAAATTCTTTGTTATAAGACAAATGTTTGGTGTGAAAAAACCAATATGCCTATATTTTTTCGTTTAAACTGTGTGACAATTTGATTCGATTTTAATTTTGAAATTCAAAATAAAAACATGTAGAATCAAGCAAAAAATTGCATCCTTAAGACAGGGCTAAGGCAGAACAACTTGCAATGTACCGATAGACCGGTTATCACATCCAGAGACTACAGTTTCATCTTTATTGTGGACTCGTCAGTCTGGAATGGGGGATAACCGAGCTGGAGGCAGATGTCACAAGCCTTGCCTTCAATTTACGAGTTGAAGCACATCATTACCATGCCTGCGGACTCTCGCCGGTGAGATAAATTTATTTCATCTACCAGTTTGGTAACACTCTCGGATACAACGAGATAACATCTGCCTCCACACACACAGGTTGGTTATTCCCTATTCCAGACTTATGAGCCAATAACAAGGACGAAACAACAGTTTTTGGATGGGATCACCGGTTTGTCCGAATATTGCATGTAATTAAATCGTTTACTCTTTGTTTGTATACTATTTTTTAAAATATCTTTTGCTCCCCCCCCTTCCCGTTTCCAAGTCTTCCCTCTCTGCTGAAATTGCGGAAAAGGGTTTACACTATACTTATATCTTCATTTTCGAGCAAAAAAAAAAAAAAAAAAAAAATTTCTTCCGAAAAAAAACTCATGTTTTAAGGGGGAAAAGAATAATATCGTCAAAGTTATGAATAAAAAGGATAAACTAAAATTTAATACGAACTTCAGTTCCAATTAGAAATGAAAACGGTTGGAAAAAAACCAAGAAAATTTCTGAAAAAAAACGGAAAAAACGTTTTTTTTCCGAAGAAGTTTATTTTTACTCCGGAAAAATTGAAAAAATGAATTTTGTCAACTTTTCAGGTAGTTTTAATTGAAATTTTCAGCAAAAAGTGATTAGAAATTTCTCAGACTTAAATTCTGATGCAATTCCCCCCCCCCCCCTTGTATCTAAAAATACTGTTTAACTTTAATGCAAGTTGTTGTATGATAATATAATTTGCATATAGATCAAAAAACGTTTACTAATACTTTTTGTAAAAAAGCTTAAACCATTATCCTTAGTGAAGAATTTATTTTCCTTCTTCATAAAACAAACAAGCATAACTTCAATCACAAAACTATGTTTCTACTGATTGTGCGAACCAAATGTACAGGGTGCGGCAAGAAAAAAAAAAAAAAAAAGGGCATTAAAAATAAATAAATTAACAAAACATAAAAAATAATAAAATGAGAAGACCTTTAGCAATCAATAAATTTATTTGGTTTCAAACTGGCAGCCTTTTGCAGTAATACAGAGATGCAACTGCTTATTGAAATTTTAATTCAACGGCCGCAAGTCCTTTAATCAATCCTATTCCCTATAAAGCAATTGGTTTAGAGAGTTCAAACTTATGTGTAGTTTAGGGTAGACCTTTCCCAAGCAGCACAAAGGAGTTCAAAGCTCGTTCTATAACACGTTCAGAGCACACCAGCCGACACGTTCAAATTACGTTCTCTCAGAACGGTCTAAAAAGCGTCTATGTGTCCCGTCGATCGATGTCGTATAGCACGTCAAAATATGGTGTTGTACCACCACTTTTGCACCAATTTTGAACGTGGAATATTACGTTATGTTCAAGTGGTAGGATGACGTTTCATTTTGGTGTTAGCAAAACAATACTGAATATTCTGCTTTCACAGGTAAAAAAAAACTCGAAAAAATAATTGTGTACCTCATAAAGAGGTTTTCCATTGACAAATTCAGTTTTCGTCAGATCTCTGCCGAATTTCGTGCTGAAGTCTTTTGATGATCGAAAATTCCTCATAGAAAGACCCCCCCCCCCCCTTTCAAAGAACACCACAATGAGGATTTTTCTTTACAAAAAAAATCCAGTTTATGTGGGATGTTTGACAAACTTGGCACAGTCAATTTTGTTAAATCAATTGATGGTCGAGAAGTGTCATAGGGGAGTCTTCGCCCCCTTTCTATGGTGTGCAGATGCACACATTCAGGACTTTTCCTTTTACAAATTGAGTTTACCAAATCTGACCCGTAGATACTTTGATGCTCAAGAATTCCCTTGGGGTTTTCGCCCCCTGTCGATGGGGAACGATGTGTAGAGGGTTTTTCCTTGTACACATTCAGTTTACGTCGGATCTTTGCCAAATTTGGCTCATAGGTCTTTTGATGCTCAATAATTCACATAGAGGCTTACGCCCCTCTCTATAGGGTAGTTTTTCTTTTAACAAATCGAGTTTATGATCTTTGCCAAATTTGGCACACAGTTCCTTTGATGCGCAAAAATTTACAAGGGGGGGGGGGAGTTTGGCCTCCCTTCATAAAGGGTTTTTAATCTGACAATTCAGCCATTGCCTGTTTGGTGATATTTTGGTAGTTTAGGTTAAATTTGGCAGTTTAACCCTAACTCCAGTGGATTAAACATTAACTCCAGTAGATAGTGGTCATTGTTGACCATTTTTACGTTTCTTTATTCTCCTAAAATGAGTCTTACCAGTAAAACAGTTAAGTCATCGGATCGAGTTCAGCCTTGTCACGATTAAGCATTTACCTGCATTTTAAATATTACCAAAACATTCTCAAATTATTATGCCGTGGCGCGTGGTTCATTGTTGAAACACGCGGGTTACTTGATCACCGACTATTATTTATATGAGGATAATACATAGGATAATACTTAGATTTCTCGACATAAAATCTCTATTTTTCGATGGCTTTCATCCATTCAAGTTATCAGTGCTTCATCTCAACTTTCCGTAACAATGCTTTTATTGAAATTTATAGCGTGAAGAAAACCATTGAGAAGGAATATCTGTTGCCATTTTTTTTCTTGAACGTAAACATATAAAATTCTGGGTTTTGCTTTGAGACTTTTCCTGCAATCGGTAGACTTAAAACGTTTCCGTTTTGGTTATTTTTCCGGAATTTGTCGCAAAATTTTACTGCTTTTTTTTTTTTTGTTCAAGCGTGATTGTTGAACACGCGTCACTTGACACAACTTTCATTTTCGAGGTAGACCGTGCAAAGCCGGGAGACGCAGCTAGTGCGTAATGAAGTTTTGAGGTTTGTTAATATTCCTTCCTTCGGTGCTTTTGAAATAATATCTCAAAGCTATGGGAGCATCAGGATTGTGTAATAGCTGACAATTGCATGCACTTTGATTTGTGTGTGGTGGTCAGTAACTTAAATACTCTTCAAAAAAAAATTTTTCACATAATTTAATATTTAGAAAAAAAAATCTCAATTTTAAGATATTGTCTTTTTGAGATTTAAAAAAAAAAAAAAAAGGATTTTCACTGGAACTATTGAGAGATTAGCACCAGGGGTGATGGTGTATTCAAGTAAAATTTTCTAGAAACAGTGAAATTTTCGGAAGTTGCCCCCCTTTATCCTCCCCCCCCCGTGAAAAAAACTTGTCAAATATGCATAGAAAAATATTTTGAAATCATTTGAAAAGTACCACTTTAAAATATTTTTTTTAAATATTTTTTTAGTTTTAGAATGTGTCGGCCGAAAAGTTTCGGAAATTAGGGATCACAAACAACCCTGATTAGCACTCATTTTTTGAGATGAAAGAGAACATCTCCAAAAAATTTGAAATTTTGTGAGAAGCATTTTTTGAAAAGGTTTTCAACTTACATATCGAATCAAAGAGCACGTAATTGTCGTTGAAAAGGAGCTATTTTACAAGACTGAAGTTTCCACAGAATTGAAGTTAAGCATGAAAGCACTGCCGACCAGCAAAACAAATACTTTTTAACGAATTTTAAAATCATAAGTTATGGATGATTGAATTCTTTTTTAAAATTATTTTCAAATTCAAGATGTGGAAGAGTAAGATTTTTGAAAATTTCATGAAAATATGAAAAGGTCAGGTTGGGTATTTTTTTTGCCCCTTTATTCGACATAAATTCGATCCCATTTGAAAATTGCACGAAACATACTCAACTCATAATTAAATACAATTTAATATAATTAGCCGATACAATTTAATATAATTAGCCGATATATCGGCATCTTATAAGATGCCGATTGATTCAAGAGCAAGGCTGGGTTTTTTCCATCAAAAAGATGTTACAAATTTAAAACCCGAATCTAAAACTCTAAAATAAAGACTTAAAATTAAGAAAAAATCTGAGTTCAAACACTTTGCTACAGGGCGAATATTTGAGAATATTTTTCTAATACAGACAAAACTAGCAGATAATTTTAACTCTTAAAGCAAACGCTTCTGTTCAATATTATTTTTCTTTCCTTATCAGTTTCCAATTCATTAGTTGATTTTTGCAAGTCTTTTTTGTCTGTTAAATCTGTGCAGAAATAATAAACGCAGAAAACTTTCAAGCACCAGGTGATGACAATCAACAGCTGGTCGCCGCTCGCCATTTTGTTTTGTTGCGATAAAATAAACAAGCAATACGCATTCTGCATGGAATAACTAAAACAACCCCTTTTACGGAAATAAATGTAGCAATCATTTCCGATTCAGATCAGAAATGAAAATTTCACAAAGAAACGTTAACAAAAAATGTATCCGCGAAACAGTCATTGATGTTAAGTTATACAAATGGAACAATGAAGTTTTGCAGAATGTTCGAAGCTAAGAAAAAAAAAAACCCAATTAACTCAAAATTTAAATGAAATTCGACTTATAAACAAAATTTACATGTGAAAGATTTAAAAATAATTATAATTAAATAAATCACTTACTTTTGATAAAAGAATATCCTTTGCTCCGATTATTTTTCAGCAGTTGCTCCGAAAGCTGTTGAAGTTGGCAAGCAAAGAAAGTTTCTGAAACTATTCCAAGGTATACAGATATAGAGGGCGCTCGGATGCAGTGATATCGGAACGTCAAATATTACGTTATTTTAGCACGGGAATAACACCGTGGCATTAGAACGTTTTTTGAACGTCTAATATGACATCACCTCAGAACTAAACTGGCACCGTGATAATATCACTGTTGCTGTACGTCTAATTTTACGTGCAGGTAACACTTAACACCGTCATTCGACCAATAACGCGATTTCTGTACCAGATTTGAACGTTCTGGTGCTACTGGGGTTGGTTTTAAAGGGAAATTTAATAGGGAAAATTAGAATAGGCTTGAAAATGCGATATTTCTCAAAAAAACAAAAGTATAATTATTGCATAATTTATACGCAAAAATTATGCTTTTTTTTTTTTTTTTTTGAGAAACAACGTATTTTCAAGCCTATTCTTTCTCCTTCTTTATGATAAATCAAGTTAATTCAACAACATTTGAAATATATTATCATAAGAGATTTTCTTTAAAGTGTCAGTTTGATTCCGTTTTACTTTTGGTAAGTTTGAATCATGCAGGTTGACCGTATTATGAAATATTGAAAATATGTGCTAACAAAGAAAAACCACTATTGAAAATAACTATTAAAAAATGAAATTAGTCACACGTTAAGAGAACTTATATTCAAATACCGGTTAAAATATGATTTGCAATAAATAAATGTAGTAATGTAAAAAGTAATGGATAAGAGAGAGAGTTAATGTAATAATGTTTGTTATAAAAATAAAATTGAATACACAGTAATGGATATATATATATATATATATATATATATATATATATATATATATTTATATATATATATATATATAAACATTTATTTATTAAATACAAAGATTATGCAAATATGTGCACACAAAAAGAACAAAAATATCCCAGATTAAATTAACAAAATGTACAATATGAACGAAAATTTATTTAGTGAACATATTCTACAGGCGGCATTTTGGCACGATCGTTAAAAATATATTTTTCTTTGGGGGCTGTCCATAAATGATGTCACGCTTTGAAGAAGGGGGGAAGGTTCGTAAAATTGAGTTTGTGACAAGGGGGAGCCAGGGTCTGGTAAGAAGTTTTACATCACGCATTGTTTATAAGAATATGCTTATAAAAAGAGCGGGATATGTCTCAAAGGGGGTGGGGGTACGGCGAAGTGTGACACTTCGTCAAACTGGGAAGTGGCGCCCATATGTGCAATTTTAAGAGGGGGGGGGGGGTAAGAAATTTCTTTTGTTCCAAGGCTTTTATCAGAAGTTTTTTTTTTTTTAACTTTCTTTTTCTGTTTACATAGTAAAAGAAAATTACATTCGTGAAGGGATTCCTGTTTTAAAATTAACCATTTTGAGGACATCATTTATGGACAGCTCCTTATGAAAATAAACTCAAAAGTGCTTTACAAAGATTTATTTTTGTTGTTTGGAAGCCTGCTGAATGTCACACACAAAAGAGAGAGAGAGAGAGAGAGAAAGTAAAAAAGCGGCAGGGAAGATATTAAGTTTCTGAATGAGTGGGAGAGGGAGGGGTACATACGGAGGAGATAAAAAATAAAAGTTCGAAGGGAAGCGAGTGAGATCTTTAAATGCGCGTGGACAGAGGGGTGACTGGCCAGCACGTGTGTCGTGTGTGGATGAGAAAAGACAAGTTGGTCGTGGGAGGGAGTACAGGATTTGTTTGTTAATAAGGGGTGGCGCGATGCACATGGTTGAAGGCTGGAGATTGACTAAAGAGACAACAAATGATACAACAGACATGTTTATTTACTCTAAATATATCTTTTTTTTAAATCAAAGTTAATCACTAAAGTGGTTGAAAAGAAGTGCTTATGATGCAGTATTCTGTTTAGTTGCATAAGTTTGTTGATAAAGCGTCACATTTTTTTAGAATTACCATCCAAAGATATTTTGTGAAAAAAAAAAAAAAAAAATTGGGTGCACATTGTACAACGCCGCAGATGAAACGATGACCGTTTTTTCACAAAACCATATGGCAAAAGAAAAAAAAAACTCTTTGAAAATAACCATTAATCTGAGCTAAAGGTTTTTAATTACTATGAAGTTTAACAATATGGTCTGTATGGAAGGCTGGGCATTATGTCGAATGTGACCATACGTCCCTTTTTGAACGGGACAGTCCCGTAGTCCCCGCTCTTCGTATCGGGGAAATATCCCATTTCTGACAAGCAAATTGAAAATAAAAAAAAAGTGAGAAACTTGGGCACTGATGTTTAAGTGTAGAGCGGCAATCAAATTCATCGCATTAGAGAAAAAATAAGAGTAACTAATTGAGCAAAGTAAGCATATGCATGAGATTAGTGTGTAGAAAATGGTTACCACATTTGGCAAATATTTGCAAATTTGGCTTTTTAAATAAATCATTCCATTAAAGCGACAATGATATTGTGTGATCTTAAAAATTTTGTTGATAAAAATACGAGCATTGTTTGAATTTAAGTGTGGTCATACATTCCAATCTTTTTAAATTATGGAAAAGTGGTGGAGTTCTCACACGTGGGAGCTATTTTTGGCTAATTTTAAGGAGTGTTTCCGCTGTTTTCAAAACTTTTCATCTGACAACCCTATAATCTGACAAATGACAGATGTGAATACAAAATACCTAGTGAAAGTTCTCAAATAAGGTTTAATCATTGATAATGGTTGACTAAGTGTATCACTATATGTGTGTCTATTGAAATCTGAGGTACCTTTCTTCTTTTCAATCTCTTAGTTTCTGTTCTTTGTAAGAAGTGCAAACCGTACTTTTTTTTTCTTTTTAATTTATTTATTATTATTATAATTTTTTAAGTATTTAATCATACTGTTGCCTAAAATTCTAAAGCCTCCCGTTTTGAGGGGAATCAAATTCTGATCACAATAATTATATCCCACCAATAAATTGTGGAGGATGGGACTTGTTACCATTTTAAAAATCAAAGTTGTGGTCTTTCAATGCTACTGTTTTTTCTTTATTATTGTTTTAAACTTCTAACATTTTTATTAAGTGCCCTGGTAGCAGATCTTTTTTCAGTAGCCAGCAACAAAGATTGAAAAATCCAAAATTAATCTGCAAAGTAGATCAGCATTCGATTATTCGTAACACTTATTATGAATCGGCAGAAAAGAATGCATGAAAATAAAATGCTAAATAAAAAAAATACAAGTAAAAAATGTCAAAAAGCTTTACACTGCAATAGAAAACTGAGGCACAGGTAGCTGCAAGAGCAAGTGCTTTTGACTGCTTAGCCACTGAGTACTCCTATATAGATTAAGGCACCTTATTTACTTATTGATTAGTTTTTAAATTCTACTTTGAATTGTATTTTTCTGCTTTAAATTTAAGAAATTCGGGCAGAATCTGAAAAAAATAAAAGTTTCAATTCAGAAATTATCTGTAGAACTCCTCAAAAATCTGCGAAGAGCCTCGTAGTATTGCGCTGTTTCTGCTACAAGGTTAAGGGCTATATTTTTTGAAAGGTGAAAAGCTAAATTTGAAAACAAATTCTATTGAGGATGGAACACGTTAAGGCATCTTAGAAGATATTGTCCGTATTCATTAACCATATTGTTAAGCATTTTGCTAAAGCTTTTTTCCGCATTTCAACTTTTTGGCTAATGAACTTTTGAACTCACTTAAACCCTGCTGAAATGCATTCATATGAAATATGAATAATAAATGTGAAACATAAAAATACAGATTTGACCGTAATATGAATTATTTTCTATAACTAATAATGTAAAACTAAGTACCTGTAAATAAAATAAATGTATGTTCCTTTGGCACAAAAATGTATTTTTGCCAAATGTATTTTTGCTAGGACGATTTTTACGGTTTTTAAATGCAAAAATATGTACAGACACAATTCAAAAATGTATACACATTAAACACAAAAATATTAACAAAAATTTTAAATAATTTGCAAAACCTAATCTGTATGGAATTCAGTCTAGAGTTTTCACCATTTTTGGTGAGAGCTTTTCTCATCACTTTTTACTATATCCATCACTTTAAGTACTTTGCTCGTAGGAAAAAGAAGTTCAAGTTAGGTCTTTCCTGATGATGTTTGTTCATTATGAAAAAAGCTAATGATCTTGATGTTTTTTTAAAGCTTTTCTAGGTAGTGTTAATACAATTTAATTATTTTTTTAATTGTATAATTATGTCGAAAATTTGCATGCTTCAACCAATCTTTAATGGTATTTTCAACAACCTCTACTGCAATTCCTGTTGAAAATGGATTTTGTCTTATTGCAGCTAAAAGAGAAAAAAAGAACATAATATTAATGCAAACGTATAAAAAGCATGATATAAAAATTCATAATTTCTTCAAAATTTGTGAATTTTCTTTAGTTATTATGAAGCTGGGAATTTTTAAAGGGGTAGGATTTTTAATTAATCTCTTTCTCTCAAAACAACTCGTGTATCTTTTTCTCAAAAGCTGCTTAGCATCCTACTTTTCACATTTTTATGACACAATGCATGTAATGTTACCGTACCTAGTGAAGCAAGAATTTGGAAATATTTGTTACACATTAATGAGTACACTAGAATAATGTTTTGATGAAAAAAAAAATTTACATGATGTTAATGATATATTAATATATCACTTTAATATAGTACATTATTTTTTGGCAATTTTTAATGATAAATAAAAACTATTAATATTATTAAAACACATGTTTTTTTTTACCGAAAGTATTGTAATTAGAAAAGTTTTATCAAAATATCATAATTTCAGAAAAATATATTATTAAGATAAAAATAGTTAAACCTTCATTTTATAACTTTTTGTATGCAGATTGAGAATTCATATAAGAAGAAATGAAAAAGTTTGAAAAAAAAATTAAATTTTATAATCCAATATTTTCAACAAATTTGGAAAACTTGATAATAAACGAAATTATTATTATTTTTTTTATTTTTCAAGCTTTGAAAAATTCCCAACGTTATAGGGTAGAGTTACAATGAATGGGACAGCTGCATTTATGCCAAAGTAAAATTGAAAAAAATGCCTAGCTTTGTCCTAAATATTGAAGCTGGAGTTTAAAGCTGCAACAGCTACTGGACAAGCTAGGAATAATTTTTCATTTTATTATGCAGAGGTGGTCATATTCTCCAAGGTTGCACCCTCTCAAATGCCCCCTCCACCACATGAAATCAAAAACCCTCTCACATTACTCCCTAATCGTTTCAAGTGTGTATTTTGTGTCATGGGTACAACTGTATTTCGGTATTAATGGATCATTAGAACATTCTACCAAACTCCCATACTGTTTTCTACTACGTAAAATCTGTAAAGTTAACCACCTGTCTAAACTGACTGCTTTTGTGAGACAGAATTTCTTTTATATCTAATTTATCAACTTTTACGGACCACTTAAGTACTACACCAGAAGTGATCAGCTTACACAGGTTTTACTGTACCAAGATATTCTTGGTTTCCTCTAGTTTTATGTACCAATTAAAAAATAGATTAAACATCTAAAAATCTCACTTATATTGATATTTTTATGAAATACATTAAAAATAATAGCTACCAATAATTAAGAGAACAGTTTTTGATGTCTTGAAGCATCTCTTTGGCTTTTTGCCTGCCCAGTTGAAATATATTGCCAGATGGTTTGTCAGAATATCAGACATTATTTTTCTTGTTGCCAGTTTCACATCTGCCCCAACTTTGGATGAAAACACTTTTGCCTAAAAAAAGGGAGGAAGAGAGTAACTAAAAGATTTTACACATGTAGTGGTCGCCGTTTAATTGAATCAGTGGTTAATTGAATCAACTGCTTTAATGAATCAGCCGCTTTATGGAATCAAAACGGTTTAGAACAAACGTGGTTCAAATAAGCATCAATCACTGTATATTAATGACTGAACAAATATACAGCAGTACCTATTTTAAGGGGCACCTATGAATAAGGGACATTTTTTCTGGTCCCAGTTCCTTTAATTTGAGACTTCCACGTTTTTTCCTCTAATTAAGGGACAGCCAGAGAAAAAAACTGCAGTGATTATTGTAAAAATCCATTGACCATAAAGTTTTTTTTTTTTTTTTTTGTCTAAAAATTAACTGGTAGGAGTTATGCTATGACATTAACATGCAAAGCAGCAATTAAAATTGTATTTAAAATTCTTGTTGAGATTTATACTCATGTTTTTCCTTCTCAGTAATTTATTCACATGGGTTCAACTCAGACAAATAGTGCACCGCCAATGATCAACTTTTTATAAAAAACCTAAAACATGATCACACTGTATTTGCATTGCATTGCATTGTAAATTATGCGACATGAAGCAAATCCATGAAACAAGTTATACTAAAATTATTTCTACGAATTCCTAAATTTGATTCTACTAAAATTTTGATTAAATTTTAATTTTAAAGACAACCTTTTTTTCAATTTGAATAACTTTAAATTTTAGTTTAGCTTTTTCAAACATTTGCAATATTTACTCTTAATAGTTAATGTCCACTATGATTTTTTTGCAAAGTACACAGCATGCATCAATTCATATGCCAGTGACACCTTTATTTAAGGGACACAAAGTCTAGTGCCTTTAGTGTCCTTTATTGAGAGATTCTACTACAGTAAGCTGAATCTTAATATTAATTTGTTTATTCACTTCTTAATACGAGGCTTGTTTTTAAAGTAAGGTCCGTTTAGAAATAAAAAAGAACGAGTATCGATAGAGCAAAGACATTTATTGCACAAAACTCTACCATCTTTTCGCTAAATTTTGGCATTGCTCCAGTGATTTTAAAAGCATTTGTCATAGCGTGGTACAGGTTTTTGTATACCTATTCGTACAAATTTGCCGCCTGTGTAGACGACCATGAGAACTCTTACAGGGCTTTGGTTGGGACATTTTTCAACATCCTCTGGTCTGCCCCCACCTCACTCGCAGCAACTTTCATTTGTTTCGGCATCTAAAGTCTTTCCTAGGTGGTCTGTGGCACAACAGCAATAATGAGCTCAGAGAACATGTTACTCCATGGTTGACTACACAGGCAGCAATTTTCTACGAATAGGTATACAAAAATCTGTACCACGCTATGACAAATGCTTGGAAAATCACGGGAGCAGTGTGGAAATGTAGCGTAAGGGTGGTAGATCTTTTTGTAATAAATGCCTTTGCTCTATCTGTACTCGTTCTTTTTTTATTTCAAAACGGACCTTACTTTAAAAACGTCCCTCGTATGTAAAATCGTAATTTGGAATTTGGTTTTAAAAAGATATTAAACTTACAGCATTAGAAAAATTGTCCTTATTATTCAGAAAATCTTCCCATTCATCAAACTCCTCCATTGTTTGATTTGGAAGCTTTGGCAACTCTACTTGGGACAAACCACCGGTAGCTGAATTATTTGCAAGCACCAACTGATTTAATTTTGTAAGATTTTTATTGATATTTTCTAAATTAGCACTCACAGCTTTTTGCCATTCTGAAATCAAACAAATGATTAGTAGTTTTTTTTTTCACATAATGTGCCAAGTTAAACATAATGATGTAAGAAAATATTAAAATTGTTTAGCTATGTTACATTGAATCACCAGTTAAAATTACAAAACTGTAAAATTAATATGTCTGAATTGCATTAAAGTTGCTATGATATCTCTTTTTCCTTTTGGTTACATACATTAGGCTTCTGAGTCATTTGTAGGCAGTTCCTACAAAAGCCCCATATGTGACATATATTAGGCATGCAGCAAGCAGTCATTTGACCGAATGCTGACAATTCAGAAAATATCAAGGCTAAATAGTTTTGTCTGTGAAGCAAAGCTCTGATGTGCTACAAAGTACTTTTCTTTTTTGGAAGCACGAGAAAAATCATTCTTACCCATGACGTTAAAGTTTAAATTATTTTGTAAGAGCAATCTACAAGTTCCTAGAGGTTAACAAATTTTACATGTATTAAATATTTAAAACATAGTCAAAAAAATTTAGAAGTACCAAATCGTTTCAAAAGAAAGAAAATGAGAAAAAGTAAGCATTAATTATTTACACATAACAGCTAAACTAAAAATTCAAAGCAAATTCTTAAGAAAGTACAGCACATAGCTAATTCGAAGCTACAATAGAGCCCACTCATCAGTGCAAAAAACTCACCCCACAACAAGAAAGTCATGAGAGAACTTCAGTGAGGGAGAGGATCAAGGTATTTTATTTACAATCTTAAGTCCAATTTCTAGTTAGATCTCTAAATTTTTACTACTTAAACACACTTTCGAAGGTTTAAGGTAAGCAAACAAATTTAACCAATTCACAGTATTTTTTTAAATGTACAGACATTTTGAAAAAAGAAATTAAAGGAAGCCTTAAAGAAATCAATTAAATATACAACCCAATTTACTATAAATGTAATTTACCTGACAAAACACAGTCTTTAAGTGTATTTTCAATCGTCGATTGAGTCGCAGTCTCTTTCATAGCTTCTTCAGAAACTCCTGCCAATTGGCTTGAATCGTAATTAATAAAAGGAGCTTTTGGCAACTTCTTTTTTGTCATTATTTCATTTTCACTATCAGAATCTCTCATCTGAGATGGACTTGTTCTCTTTTTTTTTCTTTTTGTGGCTCAAATTGAGCAAAATTTCTGAATCATCACTATCAATATTTGATGTGTATTGTGATTTTGAACAATTAATATCAGCCTTAGCGAAATTATCTAAAAGAGAAAAGTTTTAATAGATGACAGAATTAGCATTACTTAAACGTGTACATGTTTACCAAGCAATATTTTAGAAACTTTGAAAGTTTAATATATAGCTGAAAAAATGAGTTTCAGAAGTTTTAATTTTGAGAACAAATTCTAAGTAAAGTGTATGATGTTAGGAATGTTCCCCTAGTGATACAAAGGACAGTGTTAGGAAAAATTTGGGGTTTTGCACAATGATACAGTCTGTCTAGATTTTTCTGGAGAGTTGACTCATTATGTATGTTAGGTCTTAATATAATAAAAAATCATAAAAATCTATGAAGTGAGGGAGAAAAAATCTTCTATCCACATAGTTAAAATAATTTTCAATGTAATCAATCATTTTGTAAATGTAGTAAATGAAAAAAAATATAAACTGGAGTTTTAAAATTAATAAGTATTATATGTAGAAAATAAAAACAAGTGTTAAAAAAGGAAAATCGTCATTAGAAATAAATCGATACAATGTTGGAAACTTTTGCCTGTCCGATTATCCAAAAGTTTTTAAAAAGGTTTAATTTATAGTTTAGTAAACATATATTACAAATTAATAATTAAAAGTCATTTACCATATTTACCCATTACTGCGACCTCATACGGTATCCAACTAGCGTTAGGAGCATGATGCAAGAGCAAAGCGCGTTTCACTGATATATCATTTGCATTTGATGGCCAAAAACATTTTGTGTTGTCCTCGGACAACCATACCGAGCTTGCAACAGAAACTTCATTCGTATTCAAGAAATGAACAACAGCATACATCCTGAAAAATGACACACAAATATTCTGTAACATAGAATTACACACTCTATTTTTTGTTAAACATCAAATGATTTTCTTTAACAATACTGTTACACTTCTTTTTTATTTCTATTAATTCAAGCCTTTTATTCTGAAGCTCTTTAAGATTCAACATCTAAAAGCAGAGCAATTTTTTTTCTCCTTTATCTCAAAATATGGTTTGAACTTTTTTTCTTTCATGTACAACATTTTTTTATCGTCAAATTGCGAAAAAAATAAATATGAAACCCATATGCTTGCAATTTAGCATAACTGACTAATTATGATGTCCCACGCTTTAAATCATTTCAATGATACTTTCAAAGTTTTTCAAATTTTTTACTATAAGGAAAAAAGTATCATGTTGAGATCCTTGCAATTTTTTATCCTTTAAAAAAAATTAAAAAAATAAATAAATAAATAAAAAAATGACCTATCAAAAAGTCCATCTTCAGGACAAAAGAACATATGCATTGAAATATGTTGACAAAAATTCTCTTGAACTAATGGAAGCATTCAAAATGTGAGACTTTTTTAAAAGTAATTGATTTTGAAAGTTAAAAGGAAGAATATATAATCTTTTTTCATTGCAAGGTTAAAACACCGTGCTTTTATGTAACACTTCGTTTCAAAATGCATTTTAGTTATTGGTATAAATATGTGAACCTTTCCTTAAATAAACTATGAAAATTCATAACAATCAAATTATGTGTTCAAAGTTCCTTAACTACTTACTTTCTCACATATTAAAAATTTTCCGTCAAACTCAGGGATATAGGTATGTTGCTTCTATAACAAATATGCATTTCAGTAATCTCATCATTACAATGCATTCCACTTTTTTTTTTTTTTTTTTTTTTTGTTTAGTGCAAACTCACTGCTTAATACCAGCACACTATACAAACTGTTGACAACAGTCCGACTTTAATTTCAGCACTGGGCTTTGAGATTAGTCTGCAACATTGATTTTCAAACCTTCTTCTTTTTTGTAACCGATTTATTTTAATAAAATGCTAAAGATTGCAGTTTTATTAATTTTTTCCTGCCAAATAAAATCTTCTAAAACTTGCATATATTTCAGTGACTAATACGATAGTTACATTTTATGTAACTAATTTATTATAGTTTCATAATTTAACAACACATAAGTGAATGCTAATATCATTTGGCTTCCACAATGTTCAACTTCCCATAATTTTTGAAGCTCTGATTAAATTTGGCGAATTTTTCCTTAAAAATTAAAGCATTGAAACAAATCATACTTAATGTGCGCAGTTGAAAGAATTTTTTTTGTAAAATAAATGACAGAGGTATATCAAACAAGTAAAAAAAATAAAAGCTATACATCAGTAAAATTAACTTTTTTCAGATCAATTGTTGGGCATATAACGGGAAAGCAACAAAATTTTGGCCATAAGGTTATAGCATACATTTACATTTAATATTTTGTATTGAAGTTGAACAAAAATCTGACGATGGTTCGGAAACAACTCTTATGCCTAAATTATTCGAACTAACAGGATATGAATAAAATTCTTCTTGTTTTTTAAATGCTTTAAATATTATGGAGCTTTTAAAAGGTGACTTGATAAAATTTTTAATAACAACTACAGAATTATCATTTAATAAACAAGAATTATCTCCATCTTCAACAGTCAATTTGCATAGTGGTGCTTCAATTAAAGAAAACTGTTCACCTTCACGTGATATTATTGGACCTAAGTTATGCTTTCTTTTAAAAATAATTTCATTGGAAATGCTTGGCTCATTTTCCTGTAATTTTTCTATTTCAGAATATCTTTTTGCCAACTGCTGCAATGGTTTTGATGGGGTTCTTAGAAGTTTTTTCAGTTGTCCTAAAAAGTTTTCAAATGGAAAACAACTAAATGTATCTAGTGGTCCAAATTTTTTGGCATCTTCAACTATATGTATTAATGCATGAACATTGTAGGAAATAAAGCTTCGCCCGTGGAGCTCAGAGCAATGCTGAACAAAAGAAGTTAACAATTGTGAAATAAATTCATGCTTCAAAAAATGGGCATGTGGTTGGATGAGGCAAAAGATTGAGACATGGAGCAACAAAAAATTTTGATAAACTTCCTCTTCTAGGAAAGATTTCAGGACCACTGGACCAGTATATAATAAAAAAAGGCGAAATTCTGTTGCTTTCCATCGATTTAATTCCCTGAATGACCTGGGCTTACGACTAAATTCTAATGGAATAAATGGTGACAGGTTCGAATGCATCAGAGATATATTGTCTACTACTGTCCAGTGGAGTTTCCTTAATTTTGAAGGGATCCCATTTACCCATGCAAGCATTAGTTTTCTCACCACTCCAAGGCACACAAGGTGCATATAATCCAGTGGAAACTGTGTGACAAACCCAATATTTAGTTGAGCAAGTGGAGAGATGTCTTTATGGTGTTTTTTATCCAATTGCGCCAAAAAAGATGCATCCGTTCTAAGTTCTTTATTGTTTTCTAAAAATGCAACATGATTTAATGTCCAATCCCCTTCCACTACACATTTTTCACAAGAATGACGCCCTGTGTGCCCAACAATGCATTTCAAATAGGCTCTTGCTGGTGCATCACAAATGAAGGCCCTTAAATAAAAATTGTAATGTTTTCCATTGCTTTCAACACAATCTATCAACAAGCATTTTAGTTCGTCAATAGTGTCTTTCAGAAAATCTGACAGTGAAAGAGGTTTTCCCACACCACAAAAGATGCCTACTAGAAAAGGCTTGCTGAAAACGTGTGAATTTTTTTCACTTAATTTTGCTAATATAGGCCAAAAGTTTTTCCCTGAACTTTTATATAATGGTAACCCATCTACATTAAAATCAATATCGATTTCAGAAGAAAAATCTGTGTTGGATACAATTTTGTTGATATTTTTTACCAAACCAAAATGACAATATTCTCCATTTCGTAGATCTATTATATTTACATTTCTTGCTGTTTCTAAAACTGTCCGAGCATCTTTAGGCAGATTCCACTGTTTGAGGAAAATTCCACTGTTTAGGAGATCATTGATTGCTGTATGGGAAATTTTATGCTTAAGACACCAGGTACGAAATTTTGAAATATCAAAACATTCATTAGAATCAGGGCCACTTTCATCAGATGTATATTCATAACTTTCAAAAAACTCATCTGGACACTTGATATTTGAAATAGAATTTAAAGAAGAATTGCCCAATATAACATTACTGATTGATATTGTAGATGCAGAAGTAAAATTGGGAGGGTCTTGAGGTAAATAATTAGAGGATGAATGATTGGAATGATCTTGAAGTAAAGAAACAGATGTTGAAGGACAAGAAAGGTTTTGAGGTACATTAGATGTTGAAAGACCAGCTTCAGAAATGTCGAGATCCGGAGTGGTATCAAAAAAATTCGAAGTATTTCTACTATCTGCAACAATTGCATTTAAAACAATTTCTTTGTATTTCTTATTCAAAAATTTTTGTTTAATTCGATCATTTTGACGTTTACTTCTATCCATCGTCAACTAAAAAAAATAATAACTTTCTATAAGTTAAACGAAAAAAATCTTCAATAATTTTAAATAATAATAATTTATTCTTACAACAAGTTTATCTTAACATGAATCACTGAACAGAATAAGTGTTATAAATCAGAGGTGCTCCCCCTCCCAAGAGCATCGGGGCACCCTCTAAAAGTAAGAAAAATACCAGCCAATCCTAAAAATTACAATGGCCGTCCTAGGTGGGCACCCCTTCCAAAGAATTGTAGTTTTGTCAATATAAATTTTAAAATGTTAACAGCTTTTTTATTTCTTATAGACTTAATTTCTTTTGTGTTCCATTTCAATTGGGTCATTTCATGTTAAATCAACTACACACTCAACCTGACCATTTCATTTTCATGAAACTTTAAGAAATGTTGTCCTTTTACATCTTGAAGTTACATATATACATTTTTTAAATTTATCATTCATAATTGTTGAGTAATTGATTTTTGAAAGTTGTAAATGCATCTTCCAGCAGTGCTTTGAAATGATATCTCAAATTCTATAGGAGCATCAGGATTGTGTAATATTTGACAATTACATGCACTTTAACTTGATAAGTATAGCTTAAATGCTTTCGAAAATAATTTTTTTTCACAAAATTTTTATGTTTGGAGACAATTTGTTTTAACTTGTCTTTTAGAAATTAAAAAAAAACCCTTAGAAACTCGCCCCCCCCCTCCCCGTAAAACTCGTCAAATATGCACACAAAAATCATTGAAAAATACTACATTGAAAGTTTTTGGATAAATTTTCAGTTTTTTAAAAGTGTTGTCAGCTCAAAGTTTTCGAATTGCAAACTTTTTTTGAGATAGAAGACACTATCTCAAATATTTTTGAAATTTTGTGAGAAGCATTTTTTTACATATCATTAAAGACCACGTAAGTGTCTTTGAAATGAGATATTACACAAGTTCTCATAAAAGTGCATTGGAAAGCACTTTTATGAGAGCAAGCCGACCAGCAAAAAAATTAATTCAAAATCATAAGTTATGAATGTTTTTTTTTTTCCAAAATTATTTACAAATTTAAGAGGCGAGAGAGTAAGATTTCTGAAAAGTTTCATGAAAATATGAGGTCAGGTTGATCATTTTCCCCCCTTGTTTTGACTGCATAATTAACAAGAAGTTCCGTCTATAACTATACGAGTCTACTTTCCCGCATATCCATACTACTTTCTAGTACCTGATCAATATTCTCAAAAATAGCTAAAATCGCAAATTGTTTCAAACACATTTTTGCTAATTTCTAGGAATAAAGTATTTCTCACACATCTAAAAAAAATTAGATGCGTAAAAAAAGCACCTTTTAAACAAAGCATCTAATACACTTTTTGCCTTTAAAAAAATTCTTTAACAGCTTTCAAAACGAAAAAAATAATAATTAAAATTAATAAGCTTATTAAAATAAATACATCATATCAAACAAAAAAAATCGTTTCTTTTTCCCGTTTCCAAAAATAATTTTTTAAATGAATTAATGCACTTACCAAAACAAACAAAAACAATAAAATATCAACTTTAAGACATATTTTTCATTGTCAAAAAAAAAAAAAAAAAAAAATCGTCTGCGCATATTATTATGTAGAAACATAAATGACTTCGAGTTTATTCGCCGAAAACTGAATACCTAAATTAAAATTTTATCGTGAAAATAAAAACAAATCATATCAACAATAATTATTTCACAGTGAAAACCATAGCTGCGGAGTTGGAGCAGGAGTCAATCTCATTTTGGGATAAAGGAGTCGGAGACGAATATCCAAGAATCAGAGTCAGTCATTTGTCCTCCGTGTATAAAGTTTTGCCAAAGATACGAAGTCAGAGTCGAAATCGGGGAGTTGGAGTCCGATTAATTGTCGGGCACAGGAGTCGGTGTCAGGTGCCTCTAAATTCTCGGAGTCGGAGTCTGGAGTTTGGCTTCAAGAGCTATTTCCAACAAAATTTGTTTGAAATAAATCCGCCTTCAAGTACGGAATCTACATTGACTTTCAGTTTCCCCGTAGGCGCTAATGTTAAGTTTTTTTGAACTGTTCAAAATTGAACGAAAAATAGTTCAAATCAAATCAAGTGAAATATGGGAAAGAGGTGTCCTTGCCGAGATCTTTCGAACAAAAAAAAGTTTGTTCGAATCGGACTATTCTTTCAAAAGTTATTAGGGGGGACAGAGACAAACCGACAGACATTTTCCCCCATCTCAATACCCTACTTTCCAATTTTTATTTTTTCGATATTTATTTAATTATTTTATTTATTTTTGATTTTTTTTTTTTGTTTTTCGCGACATTTTTAAGATGCATTAAGCCTTCTTTCATGCTTTTTTCTTCTTTTTCTGACTTTTACTGGGAAAGTTGACTAAAAATGGCACAAAACATAGTCTACTCATGTTAAATACAATTTATTGCACTTATATGCCGATTCATGTAAGAGGTAAGGTTGTTTTTTTTCCGTTAAAAGATATAAAAAATTCAAAACCTTGATCAAACAATTCGTTACGGTGTGGAATATTTTTTCCAATAGAACAACAGTGGTAGATAATTTTAACTCAAGCCATGTTATCTAAATAAAAAAAAATCTAAATAAAAAGCCATCACGTCTGTTTATTTTTTCTTTCCCGATCTGTTTTCAACCCAATGCTAGTTTTTTTCCAGTAAGTTCTTTTCGTTTGTTGAATCTTTGCGGGGGAATTCTTGAAAACTTTCAAGCACCAGGTGAAACATGACAAATCCAGATGGAAGCCGCTCGCCATTTTGTTTTGCTGCGATAAAATAAACAAGCAATACGCATTCTATTCTAGAAAACCGAGAGCAAAACCTAGCATTTTATTTCAAGTTACTTCTAAAAGAAAGAAGAAAACTACAGTAATAAGTGGAATATTTGGTAGTATTTAGTGATTTATCAACTGCGTGCTTTACAGAAAGTGCTTTTTTTTTTTTTTTTTTGTAAAAGTAGCTGAACTTTGAAAAAAGTTCCAAATGTTCTTAGTTTATACACGGAAATATCGGTAGTTATAAAACGTAACACAATTAAATTTACTGAAAACCTTTTCAGACATAATACCCTTAACTACAGCATATTGCTTTGCAATAGAATAAATTGTGTCTTACAACGAATTTTATTTTTTTTCTCTTGACTATTTTCAACTTGATTTTTAAACACTATTTTGATTGAGACCTTTTCTGTTAATAAAATTGATTCTTTATCATGAATATTTTAAATTGAATAACAATTCTTTGAATAATTGTATTCATTTTCTCTCTCAATATTCAAGTATATTAATTTTTGAGTTTCAGTTCAGTATGGACCACATTTTATAGCAGCAACACCTTTTTAATAAAAATTTCGTTGTCGGAAATAAGAATAAGCAAAACGTTTACTTTAAGGAAAACAAATGTGTACCAATCAATTCGAATACAAATCAGAAATTAAATTTTCACTAAGAAATATTAGCGAAAAATATATCTGCGAAATAGTTATTGATAATAAGTTATCAAAATGGAATAATTATTTTTCGCTAAATGTTCGAAGGTAAGTAAATGTTTCAAACTGGATAAAACTCAGCAAGTAAAAAAAATCACAACTCAAAATTTTAATAAAATTCGACTTCTAAATAAATTAACATGTGAAAGATTTTAAAAATAATTATAATTAAATTGATGACTTACTTTTGATGAAAGAATATCCTTTTGTTGGAACTGGTTTTGTTGCGTGCAACTCCGGAAAAGGTTGAAGTTGGCAAGCAAAGAAAGTTGCAGTAATTGTTCCACGGTTTTCAGAAATAGAGGGCGCTCGAGTGCGGTGACATTTGAACGTCAAATATTACGTTCTTTTAGCACGGGGAAAACACCGTGGCATTAGAACTTTTTTTAAACGTCTAATATCACGTCCCCTCAGAACTAGACTGGCACCGTGATCGTATCACTGTTGCTGTACGTCTAATTTTACGTGCAAGTAACACTTAACACCGTTATTCGACCAATAACACGATTTCTGTACCAGATTTGAACGTTCTGGTGCTACTGGGGATTATTCTAGGAGATATGAGCTGGTTGAACGGTAAATCAGTGAAAGGTATCTCTTCCAGCGTGGACTTGCGGCCCATCATAAACATTTCTGGCATCTTTGGAGTCATACGAATGCCTGAACTTTTTGGAACTCGTAAAACTTCTGTTTCAGCTGTTTTTTCCCTTAGTCGCACTTATCGTTCACTAATTCCCATCTTACGAACGACTTCTCTCGTTGAAACCCAAGGATTTCAATGAACTCACTTTTGGATGACCTGACGATTAACTGAAATGTTCACTGTTCGTTTTTGTACACTTTCCGGACATCGACTATCATTTCCAAGCCACTTGAAACGGCATACCGTTTCAAATACTGTATCCGAGGCGAAACAAGCAAACGAACTGTCGTTCTACTTGGTTAAACAACTTAAAATATCAGGTAATTTGCTTAAAACTGTAAGAAAACTGAAAAATAATACATAAAATAGGAAATATACTGTAAATTATTTTCTAATAAAGTGAGAAACAAAAATAAATAAGGCACTCATTACAATTAAATTACCTTTCTTCCATTCGATGATAAATTTTTGTCCGATATTTTTTTATTTTTTTTTTTTGCGATATTCAGGTACATAATTTGATTTTGTAGGATTTTTCTAATTGGGTTTTGATTTCCTTATTTCTTCAACGTTTGTTTTTGTTCTCATAGTTGAAAATAGTTACTTATCCAAAGTAAATAATTTGATTTATCGTATTATTCAATTGTGATTGTTCTTTATGACGTTTTATTATAGTATCTATTGTTTATTTGGCGAAACATTTTAAAATGCAGAAAAGAAAACGCTTACTTGCTAAAGGTCAGGGTTACGGTAGCGTGGTTTCTTGGCGCGTTAAGCGATGAACTATACAGTTGAAGGATTATTTTGAATTTTAAAGCTGTTAATGTTTTTAAGTGTTTTGGCGAATAGTTTTAAATTCCAAAGAGACTTAAATAAGTTTGTGTGCACGCAAAAATTGTGCACGCATTTTAGTTGAAGAAAAATTATCATTTCACATCAGAAGGGGGGGGGGGTGTAATTATTATTATTAATATTATTATATTATAATTATTTTGTTCAACGAACTTCCTTTTGCCTCTTAGCACGGGCATCGCCGTGCGGGTAATACTAGTAAATTATAAATTTATAATAGCAATGTATAAGAACGGTACATCCTGATTGCTTTAAGTACTGTAAATATTTTTTGGAACTGTGAAACAAGCAAACTATACCCTCCACAGCGAGTCCGACCACTTTCTAGTCATAACATGAAGCATCAGATTCTAGACTACTAGTTGCAAGAATCTCCATCGATGTGGGATGCATGTGAAAAAGAAAAAATAAATCCTAATACCCTATACTAGGAGGTACCGCCATATTGAAGGACTTTACCTAGTATAAAAAAGTTCCTCAGAGCAAATATTAAGGCTAGAAGTGTAAGGGTAGTAAGTGTAAAAAGTATTTGATCTGAGTTTATTCAAAAAGATTTTTGAAAGATATTTATGTCTACAAAATGCTTCACGTGTCATAATTTCTAGTCAAAATACACGAACTTAGTGACTTAACTTCGTTTTTATCTTGCATAGAAACGCGTTAAAGAATTTCTATTTATGAAACTTAAAAAATATCATTTTAACGTCTCCTCAGCGTACGGCAATTTCATAAAAATGCAGACTAAGTGCAAAAAAAAAAAAAAAATATAAATAAATAAATAAATAAATAAATAAAATAAATTGAGCATTCAAGGACTTCATTAACTTATAAGTTTTTCTACAGTGACTTTCAAGATTATAAACACATAAAATTAAGAAAAAATTTTAAAAAATTAGATCGCATAGTTCATTTATAATAATAATAATTAAGTAATAATAAGGGTGACAAGGATGATGATTATAACGAATATGATAATGACAATGATGATGGCCTTAAACTGTAGCTGATTCCAAAATGGTTTGCATTGCATTTAATATCGTTATTTTGAAATACATATGCATACAAGATAAAATATTTAAGGGATAGGGTAAACAGGGGCACGTTTACGCAGTGCCCCTTTTCGAAAACGAGCTATAACTGGAGAGCCAACAGTCATACCAGATTGATGCTGCTCCCTAGCAAATATTCTCACAAGTTTTTGAGCATCAGTCGAGCTTTGGTTTAGCATGCGGATATGAAAAGCTGTTATCTACCAAGTCGAGTAAATTTTGTGTTGAACGTTTTGAAGCTTATTGTGAATAAATAATACATAGTTAAGAACAAATAAATATATAAAAATGAGCAGAATTTTATCATTTTCTGAGAATTATATTTGTGTGGACCGAAAAGTTATTAAATTTTGTAGCACATTAAATATAAATCAAAACTTGCCGACAGGGCACTTTACGCATTTTCATCGGGGCACATTTACGCACGTTGTTCTTAATGTGTCTTACACTGTTAAAAGCAGGGGTTCCAGACGAGTGAAAATATTCCCTCTAAGGTGAAAGCATAGTGCCTGAAGGTGCATCACAGGCTAGAAAATAGAGCAGAGGAGCCAGAACATCATGCAATCGCAGAAAGACTCATTGCGCATGCGCTTTTTGCCTTAGACATACATTCAACCACCTCAATATGGCGGACAAATGATGATTGCGTTTGTGTGTCTTTCACATTGAATGAAGTACACTATTGGATTAAAACCCAACTTTTCTAGGATTAATTATCCGAAATTACAAGTAAGTACAGCTTTTGATCACTTTGTAGCTTTTAGGGCTTTCAAACATAGTTAAGTGTTTAAAAGTGCATTTATTGCTTTTCACAGTAACCGTTAGTCTTCTAGTTCTCGTTTACCATTACTATCGTGAAATTTCCATCATTCAAAACGCTACTAAAAATATCTGTCATTATTTTCTTGAATACTCGATAAGCAGCTTTTATTAGTCACCAAAAGAACCTTAATAAAAATGTTTCTTGTGCTTCGTAGATTATAACATAAAGATAGCGAAAAAAAAAATCTCTCTCAGTCTAGCTCTTTTTTTCTTTTTTTTTGCTTTTTCATTCAAGTGTTAGAATCATTTCCTGTTAGCAGTCCTCGAAAGCGTTAGAACTTTCTTTTGGTTTTTTATTTAACTGTTGAAAAACTTTATGTGCAGTTTCTTTTGTTACTCTTGATTAACGTTTATGAAACGATTTTGTTTTTCCGTAATTGTAATATCCCTGAATATTTTTGGCTCATCATTTAAATAATCCATAAGTACAGCTATGCTTCATTTTCGGAATACGTCAAGTTTTAGTAAATGTATAATTTCTCACATGTTTTAAATAATTACTCGTTTTTAAATTATAACGTATTTGTGACAGATCTTTGATACAAGTGAAGGGGTAGATATTTATTGTTTTATTAATTTTTAACATTACTTTTTGTAAAAAAAAAAAAAAAAAAAAAAAAAAAAAAAACATCAGAACCCTGAATTTTTTCACATGTTTTTTAACGACCCCAGAGTTATTATTCATATTATTTATTTTATGATTCTTTAAGAAAACGATAAAGATTTCACCGGTCCGCAAAGTTTTTCATTTGCTTTTACCGCGCCCGTGGGTCAAAAGAGGTTGAGAAACACTGAGTTAGAGCACGATCAGATGAATTAACGCTATGAGCACTTCTTAACTATGTTGAAAACTCTGAAATATGATCAAATGCTGTAATTACATGTTTTAATCATTTCCAATACCGAGTTCAATGTGAAAAATGTCCAAAACGTAGAATATCATAAATCAAAACAAAACTAAAAAAAAAAAGGTACACAACTGTATTTAAAAACGCACACAATACGGGGAGGGGGGAGGAGGATCTATAGTAAGGGGTGCCATTTCTCTCTCCGAAGGATCCTTTTTTTCACTCCGGCTGTCTAGTTTTTAAAAGGTGCCTGTTT
Organism: Uloborus diversus; assembly: GCF_026930045.1. Lineage (NCBI taxonomy): Eukaryota > Metazoa > Arthropoda > Arachnida > Araneae > Uloboridae > Uloborus > Uloborus diversus. The sequence goes on along the minus strand of NC_072733.1, from coordinate 28,905,980 downwards.
TTCACCCTATTTAGAGGTGCGATTTCGGCTCCGTATTGGGTGCCGCTGGTGAACAAGCGTTTCTCCCCTGAAAGGTGCCGAATGCATCCTGTAGTTTTAACAGTGTACTACTCTGTCTTATTTCTAAACGGTTCTCGGACGGTTTTTTCGCTTTGTATTGTTTCAAACCTTTGGTATTTTCAGGTTATTTAATTTTAAAAATAACCATTCATTTTAAACTAAGTAAAAGATTCGTATCTCATAGCTTACAATCATAGAGTGATGTCTTCAAGCTTGTTCAGCTTTAACTTTATACACTGTTTAGCCTCTGATACTTTTAAAGATGGTAAGACATTATGTTCAAACAGAACCACGATAGATGTCAAGATAATGAAAAAGTTTATCAATAATCCAATTATTTTTCCCAGGAAGCCTTCTACATCACCACATACGAACTACTCCAAGTGAGACCATTTGAAAAAGTAGGACCAAAGCTTAGGAACCAGGAAAGGAAAAAAAAAATAGGATGCTCACAATCCTAACTGATAACTCCGATTAAAGAAGCCCTCAGAGAAGAGCAGTTAGAAGCTGCAAAGAAAAGAAACAAAATGGGAAGAACAAAACAAAAAGGAGAAATTACTTTTAAATTTACAAGTTTCTATTGAAGCAGAAATAGAAGATATCAAAGAAAAAAGTATGAAACCGAAACTTGCGACAGGGAAAAGTTAGTTCACTCTGTAAAAAGGAAATTATTGAATAATTCTGTTTACGATGTATGGAATTGCGCTTGCATCTATTTTTTGAAAGCACACAACCAATCGAAAAAAGGAGAAGACAGGGTTCAGCGTCTTAGATGTCAAAACACAGTACCATGACAAGTATGCGAAAAGAAATAACTTTATTTTTGTTATTAAAATCTAACAGTTATGAAGAAGATGAGTAAATAGTTTCTGCTTTTGATTAGCAATAAGTCCTATGATTTTAGTTTAGCCTATAAAATGATCTTTAATTAATTATTTGTGATTTTCTTATTCTTAAAGTGTTTTAGGAGAAACAAAATATTTAAATTTGGTTAAATATCTATTTCACTTACCATTTGGTATCATTTTTAATATGCGTGAAGGTGCCCCACTCGATGCGTAAACTTACTCCGTGTTCGGGGCAAGTTTACGCAACCGACTTGGACTCAAAAAACATTTTTTTTTTTACTGTTAAAAACACAAGCTGAGCAACAGTAACTGAATATACAAATTTTGATTTCATTATCTGTTTTATAAAACCACAATATCTAAAATTTCCTAGTCTCAAACATAAAAATGAGAAAATTCATTCAAAAAAGTCCTCGGAAATTGTCCCGGTATACCCTACATTAATTCAGAAAGAAACTGACGTACCCTTTGATAATAGTTAAAAACTTTTAATTACAAAACTGTTTCACGCAAATTCTAATTTCTATCAAAATAACGACATATTTTCTCATGTAACTTTATCTTTTGTTAGGAACCAGCCTGGTTTCATAATGTCGAACCGTTTGAAGCGAATCGACGTCTCTTCGCAATGGGGCAGGATGGTGCTTTCCTGGTGCGTCCAACCAGTGGGATGCAATATAAAGAACCTTCACGGCTAACACTTTGTGTTGCCGTAGCAGATTACATATTGAATCTTCGAATACGTCAGCAAGAGGATGGCACTTATGCCTTTGGATCATACAAATCAGCTAAGAAAGTACGTTTTTATAATACCTTCACATTAATAATACCTTCTTTTAAGCCTGTTATGTTAACTACGTATTTCCAGGTGAACATGATCGGAGAAGTACAAATACTTCAACTCAGAGGTTCTTATAAGCCCAGGTCATTACGGATCCCTATTTGAAAACGCACTAAGTATGCAGACCCCCCCCCCCCAAAAAAAAGGCTTTTGATAAAACTTTTGAATATTATTTTCTGTTATGTATCTTCGTATTGTTCCACGTAAGTCTACTTATTTTTAAGATTACTTAAAATTATTATTTTGGATTGTGATATTAAAAATTCATTTCAAAAATAATTATCAGTAGGTTACATCTAAAGCAGTGGATCCTAACTTGGGGTTATAGAGCGACAAATTGGTAAGGAGTGATAAGGGGATGATGAGTATTTAAAAAACTAGATATCAATAACAAAAAGTCTGTAGTTATCGAAATTGAAAACGTTTGAGAGAAGGACAGTTGAACCGGTTCAACCGTCATTGATTGAAACGGTTTAGAGAAGGAATCACAAGTGAAAAATGAAACAAATGAAAGTTCAGGAGCTCTCTACTTACACCTTGGTTGAACCTTAAAGAAGTCCTTCATCATTCATTGCAAAGTTTATAAATTATTATTATTAATATTTTATTTTAGTTTATTTATTTATTTTTTGTATTTTTAACTCTTCCAGTTCTCAAATCAAAAAAGAAAATATTTTCATAAAAATGTGCTTCTGTTTTTGAAAAGAACGTTATTGATCTTATATAAGTACGTGCATTTCACTTCAAATACCTATATGTTCGTTTTGAAGAAGAAAGAAAAAAGGGAAAAAAATGCATTCAAGGTTTCAATAATATCGATCTTCAATACCGTTAAGTTATGCTTTGTTTTTTTTTTTTTCAAGAAAGAAGGAGAGAGGAGTGGAGGGCAAAGGGTCTCAGTAAATCTCTAGAGGAGGGGGGGGGGCAAAGGGCTCAAAAAGGTTGGGAACTACTGTTTTAAAGGAAAGATAATTGTCCAGTAACCCACAACTGGAAACATTAGGGTACAGCGGTAAAGGAAGTAGAAGATCTGACAGAGGAACACAAGACAGTTAGGTTTTAGGACATACTTTGAACAAATAATGAAATAGATGAATACAACTCATGTTACTGCAAAATATGCTCGAAGTTATCACAATATGGGTTCTGTAATAAAATTCCGTGTTTTTGACCACGTTCGGCCAGGGCCGGATTTAGCTTCATGCCGCCCCTAGGCAGATTTGCAGTCTGCCGCCCCCTCCACTTAAGTGATTTATTCAAGATCAATTTAAGTACTGAAAAGCACTTATTTTCACGAGGTTTTAATTTTTACGAGCCAGTATCCCAGTAGCACCAGAACGTTCAAATCTGGTACAAAAATCGTGTTATTGGTCGAATGAACGGTGTTAAGTGTTAATTGCACGTAAAATTAGACGTACAGCAACAGTGATATTATCACGGTGCCAGTCTAGTTCTGAGGGGACGTCAAATTAGACGTTCAAAAAGAATTCAAATGCCACGGTGTTATTCCTGTTCTAAAATAACGTAATATTTGACGTTCCGATGTCACCGCATCCGAGCGCCCTCTATTTCTGTGTACCGTGGAATAGTTACAGAAACTTTCTTTGCATGGCAACTTCAACCAACTTCAGAGCAACTGCTGAAAAACAATCCGAGCGAAGGATTATTCTTTAATCATAGGTAAGTGATTTATTTAATTATAATTATTTTTAAATCTTTCACATGTAAATTTGGTTTATAAGTCGAATTTCATCTAAATTTTGAGTTGATTGTTTTTTTTTTCCCCTTTGCTTCGAACATTCTGCAAAACTTCATTGTTCCATTTGTATAACTTAATATCAACGACTATTTCGCAGATATATTTTTCGCTAACGTTTCTTTGTGCAATTTTCATTTCTGATCTGAATTCGAATTGATTGCTAGATTTATTTTCCTAAAAGTGGTTGTTTTAGTTATTCTTATTTTCGACTATGAACTTTAAGTTGCAATAGAGTATATATATATATATATATATATATATATATATATATATATATATATATATATATATATATATATATATATATATCTTACTACTATTATATATGCGAAAGTTTGTCTGTATGGATGTATGGATGAATGGATGTTTGTTACTCTTTCACGCAAAAACTACTGAACGGATTTTGATGAAACTTTACAATAATATAGCTTATGCATCAGAATAACACATAGGGTAGTTTTCGTCCCGTTATGGGGGGCAAAACCCCCTTAGGGGAGCAATAAAATACAATTTTCGTATAAATTCTCTAATATAGGGATGAAAAAATACTTGCACGTATTTACATTATATGTCCATCGAAAGCTCCGATTTTTCTGCTGAAGATGGCACCTGTTCAAAATTTCTAAGTAGAATAAAAAACGAGTTATGAGCTTTTTAGTTCCAGTGTTAGAAGGCTTTCCTAAACTCAATACAGTATTTAGTGTATCATCTCAACTCCCTGTCGATAGCGACAATTGTTGTATTGTTGACTATCTTTGCTTTTCGTGACTGTTCAAGGCTTTTCTCAAGTCAAATCTTGAAGTAAGATTTTTGCACAAGATTGGCAAATAATATATGATTTGGCTGATCATTTTCCATTTAAACGGAACTTTATTGTAATTAATGGTTTTTATTATTATTTATGCTGATTGAACACTTACTCATTATCCAATCAACCAGCAGATCGCCAAACGTTTTGCAGAAAGATTTCCGTAGCTGATGCATTTGGCAGTTTTTTTCAACGTCGCTGTTTTTGAAGCCGAAGACTACGTCATAATGTTTCTCAGCTTTCACCATGTAAACAAAATATCGCCAATCAAAGAATCTTTAAAAAACTTTTTTTACTGTGTGTTAAATAATCCAGCAACTAAATTAGGCAAATCCATAAACAGCACAAAAACTTCCATTAATTTTCCTTTTTGCACAATTTCAAACATTCGCCAAATTTTACTACTTATTTTGGAAACATTTTGGATGAAGCTCTTCAGCGCCATTTTATGGTGACCAAAAGTGTATCTCAGCACCTGGCGATAATACCTTTGTAACGAAAATTATTATCATATCGTTTTACAAAGTAAGGAAAGAAGGAGGGAGCATCATCGAAGGTATCCCAAAACGATTCCCGCAAATTCGGTAAAATCGCACCAAGAGCCCACAATGATTGAAATTTCCCAAAATAACTAAAGCAAGTATAAGGGGATTACGAGCAACTTCAATAGCAATACAGAGAAGGTTTTAGACTCCATGTTAAAAATAAAAAGCATCAACAGATTAATTTTTTTAAACATGAGAAGAGTAATTTCATGTTTTGGAAATTTGTATATGCTTAAATATAGTGCTTTCGTTTCTAAATCAATACTATTTTGTTCTTTATACTTATTTCTATTTTACTTTTATGGGTAAGGAAGAAACTCGATTTTTAATCACGTCAAAAAGATGTGTTTTAAATTCTTTCACTTAAACCAGAAAACAAAAGCAAGTAACGATTTTTTCTCATAATTATTACTGACCCAGGCAACGCCGGGTATTTTTGCTAGTATATATATATATATATATATATATATATATATATATATATATATATATATATATATATATATATATATATATATATATATATATATATAAATTATATATATATATATATATATATATATATATATATATAGATAGATAGATAGATAGATAGATAGATAGATTTCTTTTTTGCTGAATTTCAGTTTTTGATGTATTTAAAAGGAATATACTTTAAAAAAGTAGACGGTTCACATAATGCTTCTATTATTGCAAAAATAGACCCCCAAAAATGTTATTAAAATGTGTTGCTGCTGTAAAATGCGGCACATACTGTAAAGAAATGAGAAAATTAATATTCTTGAATATTGAGACAGAAAATGAGTGTAATTATTTAAAGAATTTTTCAATTTAAAATATTCATGATAAAGAATCATTTTTATCGACAGAAAAGGTCTCAATCAAAATAATAATTAAAAAATTTATGGCGTTGAAAATAGTCAAGATTATAAAAAAAATTCCTATCATAACACATTCAATTTGTTCTATTCTAAAGCAATATTTCCTGTAGTTAAAGATCTGAGACAATTAAAGATCCTGTAGTTTAAAGTCTGACTATGCTTTGTTGTTGTTTTTTTTTTCTTCAGAAGCAACTTGAAATAAATTGCTAAGTTATGTTTTCGGTTTTCAAAAATAGAATGCGAATTGCTTGTTTATTTTATCGCAGCAAAACAAAATGGCGAGCGAATACCGCTGTTGATTGTCATCACCTGGTGCTTGAAAGTTTTCTGCGTTTTATATTCCCGGACAGATTTAACAAACAAATGAATTGAAAACGGATGCGAAAGAAAAATATTAAATAGAAGTGTTGGCTTAAAGAGTTAAAATTATCTCCCAGTGTTGTTTGTTTTAGAAAAATATTCGCCTTGTAACGAATTGTTTGAACTCAGATTTTTTTTTTTTAATTTTAAATCTTTATTTCGAGTTTTAGATTCTGGTTTTGAATTTTTAATATCTTTTTGACAAAAAAACCAGCCTTGCTCTGGCATCAGTCGACATATTACAAGTGGAATTAAATTGTATGTAATTATGAGTAGAGTATGTTTTGTGCCATTTTTACATGGTATTGAATTTATGTCGAATCAAGGGGCAAAAAAATCCTCAACCTGACCTTTTCATATTTTCATGGAACTTTCAAAAATCTTACTCTTCCACATCTCAAATTTGTAAATAATTTTGAAAAAGAAATTAATCATTCATAGCTTATGAGTTTGAAATTCGTTAAAAAGCATTTGTTTTGCTGGTCGGCAGTGCTTTCAAATGCTTAACTGCACTTCTATGGGAACTTCAGTCTTGTAAAACAGTTCCTTTTAAAAGACAATTACATGCTCTTTAATTCGATATGTAAATTAAAAACCTTTTCAAAAAATGTTTCTCACAAAATTTTAAAAATATTTGAGGTAATGTCTCCCATCTCAAAAAATGAGTGCTAATCAGGTGTGTTTGTAATCTCAAATTTCCGAAAATTTTAGGCTGACATATTCTAAAACTAAAAAATTATTAAAAAAAGAAAAAACTTTTTTAAAGTGGTATTTTTCAAATCATTTCAAATGATTTTTCTCTGCATATTTCAAAAAATTGAGAAATTGTTTTCTACATATTGAATTATGTGAAAAAATAAATATTTTCGTAGAGTCTTTAAGTTACTGATCAAATTAAAGTGCATAAAATTGTCAGTTATTACACAATCCTGATGCTCCCATAGCTTTGAGATATCATTTCAAAACACTACAGGAAGGCACATTAACAAACCTCAAAACGTAATAACTCACTAGATGCTTCACCCGGCTTTGCACGGTCTACCTCGAAAGCAAAAGATATATGTCAAGTGACGCGTGTTCAACAATCAGGCTTGAACAAAAAAAAAAAAAAAAAAAAACAGTAAAATTTTGCGGCAAATTCCAGAAAAATAATCAAAGAGGAAACATTTTAAGTCTCCCGTTTACAGGAAAAGCCTCAAAGCAAAACCCAGAATTTTATTTGTTCATGTTCAATAAAAAAAATGGCAACAGATTCTCGATGATTTTCCTCACGCTACAAATTTCAATAAAAGCATTGTTACGGAAAGTTGAGATGAAGCTCGATATATAGCACACAAGTCAAGAACATGGTTACTCGAGTTGGATTTTGAAATTCCTTTAAGCAGCATGGTATTTTTATGATTAAAACTAACAAACTAGAATCCTCTTTTATGTTTTTTTTACATACATCATTACATTATTTTTTTTCATTAAAGAGAATCCTGGCACAAGTCAAATTGTCTTTTATGTTAAAAAAATGTATTGCCTTTCTATATAACTACTTCTAAAAAATGAAGAACATATTGGGCTCCCCAAGTATGATATTTTTCAACGATTGTATTGTACTATTGGAGTTGAACACTTCGAGTTACTTTTTTTTTTTTTCACTTTTTTTATCTGTTTTAATTTGTATCATTCGAAAAGTAAGAATGTTTACGTCAGGCGATTTCTGACTGTACTTCAAATTTTTTACGCACTTAATCTTATTATTAACTGTAATTTTTGTCTGTTTGCGTTTTAATTTCAGGCAGCCAAGATCATAAATGGGACAAAACGATCAACTGCTTTCTTTTTAATTCCTTTTTGGTTGTTCCTAAAATTAAAATATGTGTAAACGTTTATCATGTAAAATAAAGGGTATTTTGTGATTAAATTTTTTATTAACGTGTATGTGTTACTTAATTGATTTTTTGTGTGACTTACGTGATTCTTTTTGCAAGTAACTAAGGAATATAAAAATATAATTCACATGAGTTTTTCTGAGGGATAAGAAACATACTTGAATTTTAGAGAGATAAAAGGGGGAGTAGGAAATTCAGGGTTTTAACCATAAAATTATTTAATCAATCAAAAAGTTAATACCTCAGATTGGCTTTACTAGGAAAGTCCATTGAAAATTTGAGGCCCTTTTCAAGTAGAATCATAAAAGGATTCAATTAAAGTAATTTTTTATCATCCAAAAATTAGTCATCACAGACCAACTTAAAAGAAGCAGGCACTTCAAAAAAAAGTTTCCTAGCAAAATTTTACACTTTTGATAGTTTTACTAATGCTACTATATTTTATTTTTAAAAGTTATCCCTTCATATATGTAGTAGACACATCTTAACCATTGCAGTGCATCATTTGAAACCTTCTGCTCACCAAGCAACCACTTCACTTTAAAAAGCTTTCCGCGAAACAGGATAAACAATTTAAAGGATTTATCCATATTTCTGAGGAGTTGAAGGTGGGAGGAGGTTCTAATGGAAGTAGGTGTGATGAATGAGGAGAAGAGGGAGGATGTTCGTTTGGTAGATACTTGGCGGGCAAATTAGATATTATAACTTTTTAAAGCTGAGGGTTTTTGGGTTTATGATGAAGGTGTCCTTTTTTGTGCGGAAAAGTTAAAGGTTTTCTTGGCGGGGAAATTTTTACAACAGGGTTGTTTTTGATGAGATAATATTTCACCTAAATTCTAAATGTTTTCAGTAATTTTTATTTTTAGAAGTTAGCTACCGGTGTATTTTATGTAAATGCTAAATGGTTCTCAAATTCATTTTTTTTTCTTCAATTTTGAAATTTTTTGCAATAAATTTGAGTAAAAATAAGATCAGGATTTAAAATTATACATGACTCTATGAAAAGTAAAAGTAACAAAGTTGTACAGTTTAAACAATGATGAAAAAATGTTCAAGATTAAAGTTTTTCTTGTCAAAATTCCGCAATTTTCATCAATGACCAGGGTACTTGTTAAAAAAAATCCAGGATAGATGGGGTTTTCTTAATTACGCCGGTTTTTCTTCAAACCCTGTTCATATATTCATGGGAAGTTACTTCTGAAGTTAGGTGGCAATACACCTTGAATAAACCCAAGATTCGAATCTCAAAATTGTTGTGCGGCTGCAAGAAACACTGCTATGAACTGCTCTATTTAGTTGCATTTCAGGACAGTAAAGCTTCTACAAGTGTTCGTTTCACCAAAATCTGTAAATTAATCGGTATTTTTCTAAATTTTGTATTCTTCTTTATGTATGCAGAACAGAAAATATAAAACCTTAATTTACAAAAATTCTTCGCATTTAACTGATATTGTGAACAAAAGGTTAAAAAAAAAAACTCTTAGGGAAAAAAGTGCACGAAATCTGAGCATTGTAATTTAAGGTAGTATTTACGAGAGGAGTCGAAGGACCCTGGCCCCACTCAATGTGCCAAATTTCGCAAAATGTTAAATTTATGTGTGCCAAATTTGGCTAAGATTTGACATAAAATGGATATTTGTATAAGATATTTTTTGCATTTTTCTAGAGCGGCGAAAATCCCGCACGTGAGTTTTCGGGCATCAAAGCACTTCTCTACTAAATTTGGAAAAGATCCGTCGTAAACTAGATTTGTCAAAGGAAAAACCCTTTATGAGGGGAGGCCGAAAACCCCCTTTGTAAATTTTTGAGCATCAAAGGAACTATGTGCCAAATTTGGCAAAGATCATAAACTCAATTTGTAAAAAGGAAAACGTTCTATGGGGTTTTTTCTCCCTCAGGGGTGGGAGAAAACTCCCCTATGTGAATTTCTGAACATCAAATGACCTCTGTAACGATCCAAAATTTACTGAATTTTGTATAAGGGCAAATCTTCTTTAGGGGAATTTCCACCCCCATAGGGAGGAGAAAACTCCCCTATGTGGATTCTTGAGCATCAAAGAAAATTATGTGCAAAATTTGTTAAAGATCCAGCGTAAACTAGATTTTTGTGAAAGGGGAAACCCTCTATGGAGAGTTTCGCCCCTATAGAGAGGGGCGAAAGCCTCTATGTGAATTATTGAGCATGAAAAGACCTAAGTGCCAAATTTGGCAAAGGTTCAACGTAAACTGAATTTGTACAACGAAAAACCCTCTATATATTGTTCCCCATCGGCAGGGGCGAAAACCCCAAGGGAGTTCTTGAGCATCAAAGGATCTACGTGTCAAATTTGAAAAACTCGATTTTTAGAAGGACAAGTCCTGTAGGAAGGCATCTGCCCACCATAGAAAGGGGGCGAAAACTCCCCTATGCGATTTCTTGATTATTAAATGACTTTTGAGCCAAATTTGTCAAACATCCGACACATAAACTGGATTTTTGTATAAAGAAAAATCCTCTTTGTGGTGTTCTTTGGGGGGGGGGGAGGGAGGTCTTTCTATGAGGAATTTTCGATCATCAAAAGACTTCGGTATGAAATTCGGCAGCGATCTGACGTAAACTGAATTTGTAAGTGAAAAAACCCCTTATGGGATTACACCCTTAATTTTTTTTATATTTTTTACCTGTGAAAGCAAAATATTCAGTATTGCTTTATTAACACCAAAATGAAACGTCTTTCTAGCACTTTAACGTAACGTAATATTCCACGTTCAAAATTGGTGCAAAAGCGGTGGTACGACACCAGAATTCGACGTGCTATACGACATCGATCGATGAGACACGTAGACGCTTTTTAGCCCGTTCTGAGAGAACGTAATTTGAACGTGTCGGGTGGTGTGCTCTGAACATATTATAGAACGAGTTTTGAACCCCTCTGTGCTGCTTGAGTAGTAGGATAAAGAAAATTTCTCGCGAAATATTTCAATTTTATATATTACTTGAAAGTAGCCCGTCGAGATATTATGGGTGAAAATTGCTTCTCTTCTTCTACATTTTAACGAAACCATTACCTGTTTGGTGATATTTTGATAGTTGAAATTTTAACCCTAACTCCGGTGGATTAACCCTAAACTCCAGTTGATAGCGTTCCTAGTTGACCGCTTTTCGTTTCTCCATTCCCCTGAAACATCAACACATGAAACGACAGTCTTACCAGTGAAAGAGTTAAGTTACCAAATCAAGTTCAGCCTTGTCACAATAAAGCCTCTTTCCCTGCATGTTAAACATTATCAAAACACATAATCAAATTATCATGTCGTGGTTAGAGTTTCATTGTTGAAACACGCGCGTTACTCGATTTTCATTGGCTATTTATATGAGGATAATAAAATTTTGATTCTGTAAATAGTAAATTCACAAAATATTCAAAACGCGAAATCGTCGATAGCTTTATTTTCGTGAAAATATATGTCTATACTCCTTGTACTTTGTATAGTCATGTAGTGCATGCACCCCATGTTTTTCGTTTTAAATACTGCAAGTATTTTGATTGCTATTAAAATTCGCAATCACAAACTTTTCAGGCAATCTGTAAGACATGTTGAATCTCTATGGGGCTTTAAATCTACACGAGGATTAAAGAGTTTTTTTATTCCTTTTAGTTCGTTTCAAAAGCGTGATGAATTCAAAAACTATTTATTACAATTATATTCTGCCTTTTAGTATTTGCGTGTCAGAAATTTTGCATTCGATTTTAAACACTTTCATAAGACAGTGACAACGGCATTTAAATTGACAAAAACGTAATTTAGTTCTTTTTTAGTTCATAAGAGTATAAAGAGGAATATAATACTCTTTTTAAACGTAGAAGGAGATAATGGTCACTCAGCCCTTCCAGTGCTGCACGCTGCACATAATCTTTTTAAGAGAAACCAGATGTCATATCTGTTTTACCTGAGACTCTCTAGATCAGTGCGTTTTCTACAGATGTACTCCGTCCCTGCCGCTAGCTAAAAATGAAACTGATTACCCATTACCGGAAGTCTGTCACACCGCATTTTCTGCGGTTTCGATAATTACGTTAGGATTAGTTACGGCGCTGTTTTGGGGAAAAATTTAAAAAGAACTGATTTTTTATTTTCAAGAATTCAAGAATAATAATTTAAAAAATGAGCTTAAAGTGAAATTTGCCGCCTTAGGTAACTGCCTACTCTGCCTATTGGGAGATTGGGCTCTGCGTCCGGCAACAAGTGACCCGTCCTCTTTACATAGCTCAGTGATTCTGACTGCAGTACAAAAAATAATTATGTCATAGAGCGTAGAAGTTTGATTTTTCTTACCCAATAAATTCTAAAAGGTATTATTTCGACTATCAAAATCCTTAGACTGCAATAAAAAGTAATTTAATGTGATACAGGGACACCTGTTAATTGAATCAGTGGTTAATTGAATCAAACGCTTTAATGAATCAAATTGTCAGAAACAGAACAAAATCCAGCTTTATTGAGTCAGCCACTTTGTGGAATCAAAATTGTTTAGAACAAACGTGATTCATATAAGCTCTGTAAAAACGATTCAGAAACGTTACTGGAAAGTAATAGGCAGCTGATGTTTCTATTTTCAGCCAGTAACATATCTCGCAAAAACCAGGAATGTTTCCCCCTTAAACTCAGTAACCATCTTGAAATTATCCTGGAAAATCCGAAACCCATCACGTTGAGAGCCAGTCGTGCCTCTAGAATTCAAATGAATCTGAGATAGGAATAACATAACAGCTCCAGAAGCAGTATGAAGCCAGAATTGCAAGTCATGATTGCAATTCTTGCAAAGCTCAGTAGTCCAAAGACTTATTCGCTCCCATTGGGAGTTTAATCAGTCAGGACGAGCCGTATTTGTATTACAGTCGATACACCTTATAAATACTCTCAACTAATCTTTAAACTGGGAACTGTAAATATTTTTTACAGCAGAGAGAAGTCTGCATTCCTGCAACTTGTAGCCATTCAGGAAACATTTTGACAGTGATACTTGATATTTCCAGGAAGTGGATGAAAACCATTAAAATCCCGAAACGTTAACGGAATTACTCAGTAATGTGTCTGAATTTTTTTAGTGAACAGCGGCCACCAGGGCAGTATCCAGAGGGGGGGCCTGACGGGCCCGGCCCCCCCCCCCCGAAACCCGAAATGTTTTGTACCGTAAAACAGAAGAAGGTTTTTTTTTTTTAATTCCTAATGTCAGAAAAGGAAAATAACAAAGTTTTTTTTTATTCTTAATTTTGCTACTATTCAAAATTTATAATATTTTGAAGAAATACAGAAAAAGCAGTTCTAGTTCTCATTAGCTGCAAGGCACACTTGAAATTTAGACCTTTAATTAGGACTTCCTGCTCTCTTTCCCAATTCAATTCAGGGCAGTCCAGGGTTAAGGCAAGCCCTTTGTCAGTTCGGTAGATTTTTCAAGTCTACCAAACTGACTTCTGTGAACTTCCTCCTCCAGGGGCGTGCACAGAAATTTTGGGACTGTCAAAAATGCTTTTTCTGGGCCCTCTCCATATTGTTTACCCATATTTTCAACCGTAGGTTTTAAAATATTGGGCCCCATTTAAACTCGGGCCCGGGCCAACAGGTGTCCCTTCTCCCCTCTCTGCACGACCCTGCCCTCCTCCCCCTAAAACTGCTATAAAACTTGCACTGTACTGATTCGAGTCGGGGATTCCCCAAAGGCTGGGCCCCTAGTTTCCGATTAGGCGAGTATTTTGTTACCAAGATGTGCCAAATTCAGCTCCTTGATACATCCTGAGTAATAAATGCAAAAATCACGATTCTCGCGTTTTTGTAGCATAATTTTCAAGATCATTTTTGTGACTGATATGTTTCTTGTCTTGCATTTATTTAATGCCAAATTCAGTATCATGGAAGTTCTTTTGTTATTGCTTGTTTTTTTTTTGTTACTTCTACTGCATACTGTTTATACCATTAGTATGAGAAAAAAAATAACACTTACTCTACTCTCTTTCATTTTCTGCAATACATGTGATTGAAAAAAAAAGTTTGTTTCGAGAAATATTTCGTTGCATTTATTTTTAACTTAAAACGGGTGTGTCTTGCAAAGTTATAATCATTTTGTAAGATTGTGAAATCAACTTCTGAAAAGTGTATAAAGAGCTTCAAATAATTTCAACTGTTCGAGAGTCTTTGAAAATTATTTAAGTTTTTGAAATTCCTTGAAAAGTTCTTGAATTTTGTATCTTATCAAGAAAATAAAGTATGAATTGTCCAAATGGCCAGAATATTACTCTTCCGTTCTTATTTTCTGAATGTCTACACCATTTCTTTTAAACTATTTTTTTACAATTTTCATACTGTAGAACATTTAATGAAAAAAAAAAAAAAATGGGGGTAGGGGGAGTGATCAAAAACAAACTTCACTAAAAGCCGATATGAGCAGATGACGAAGTGCTTCTCTTTTCTCCTCTCTCGTTTTTCCTCTCTGTCCATGAAGTTCCATGATTTGTCGAGCAAGCAGTTTTTATTTTGTTTGATCTTGATTTGTAAAAGAATGTATAACTTTTAAAAGGCTTTGTTTGCCTTTTTTTTGCTTCATATTTTTGTAGTCTCAATTACCTAATATAAGGCCTCAAAATACAGATTTTTTTTTCGAAAATTTCTCGGGGGGAAAAACCCCCGGACCCCCTGAAATTATGGATGTTCTACATCCGATTTAAAGGGACACTCTCTTGTCATCCTTACCACTACAAGGTGAATAAGAAAAATAATAAGAATTAAAATAACAACAGTCCAAGCAGTGAAATTATTAAAAATTGAGACAAAAAGGCTTCTATGTTAACATTTTTATGCGTTTGGTGTGTCTATATATACTATATGTGTGTGTGTGTGTGTTAGGGCAATGTGCTAATCCGGGCCCCTCCCGAAAAAAAATTCTGGATACGGCCTTGGCGGCCACTGTAGTTACAAGTTTATTTTACCTCTCTGTGATCACATCCCAGGTATCATCAACTCATCGGATTTTGCTCGGCCGATCATCGACTCCTCCTAAACTCATCGGCGTAATGTACGCTGATATCGTTGCGATCAGAATCCGAGAACGGTTTTCGATGAGCTGTTTTTTTTATCGGAAAACTATATCCTTACGATCAAATTTTGCGATGAAAATTTGCCGAGCTGCATTTCATCGGAAAAAGAGATCGTAACGATCAAATTTTCCGATGAAAATTTGCCGAACTGCATTTCATCGGAAAAAGAGATCGTAACGATCAAATTTTCCGATGAAACTTTGCTGAGCTCCATTTCATCAGAAAAAGAGATCTTAGCGATCAAATTTTCCGATGAAAATTTGCCGAGCTACATTTCATCGGAAAAAGAGATCGTAACGATCACATTTTCCGGAAAATTTGCTGAGTTACATTTCATCTTAAAAAAAGTAGGTCGTTTAAATTTTCTGATAAAAATTTTCCCAATTTAAAATTTTTGGAAATCTCCCAACTGTTAAAATAGGATAAGTTTTATTATTCGAATATCCGACTATTGATCAAACGTAAGGCTATACGGATCAACATTCAGGGTTGAGAATCGGAGGAAAAATGACTGAGACTTTGACTCCGAATCCGACTCCTGGATTTTGGAAGGGTTTACTCCGATTTGCTGCAAAATCAATTCAACTTTATATAACTCCACAATTCCAACCCCGATTACCTCACTGGAATTGCGAACAAAATGAGACTCTGACTTTTGAATGATTTCTCTCTATCTCCAAAACAATTCCACTCCGTTCAATTTGACTCCCAAAATTACTGACTCCGACTCGGTTTGCGGGCAAATGATCGACTGCGACTCTTCACTAGCTGGCGCCACAAGTATATTCACTGAATAAAATTCTCACTTTCTGTTCAGAAATCTGTCATGGCCTTGCCACCCGATAGACGGCGCCAAAAATGATTTTCCATTTAATACATTATTTTCCCTTTTTGAAAGAGCATTAGGTGTCTAGTGGTTAGCATATGAATCTCGAATCCCAGAGGTCTAGGGTTCGATTCCCGGCTAAAGCGTCTTAGATTGAACTCATTAATCACGTCATCAAAAGTTGTTGAATTAGAAATTAAATAATCAAGTTATTAAAAAAATTAAAATATATTAAATAATTGTCCCAGATGACGTCATCCGGAAATACCCCTCCTGAAAGTTTTCAAGACGGCGGAAGGGTCACGTGATCATCCAAGATGGCGGATCCCCTTCCCACTGTTATTTTTTTTCCTCCTACTTGTCCCTATATCGCAGTTGTTACTACTTCTCATCGTATTTTCATCCTAAATTCATCGCCTCGGAACAGCACTGATCGTATATTGCTCCAAATCTCATCGGTATAGGGAGCAAAATTCATCGGATTCTACTATTGCCGATGAGACATATTGGAACAATTTCCGATGAAAACTCATCGGAATCCGATCATCGGCTGATCAAAGACTGATCAGATTTCGATGAACGGCCGATGATCGGCCGATGAGTTGATGCTACTCGGGATGCTCCTCCTCCTCGCATAAAATCCGCCACTGTATCTCTGCGTGAATAACAGAACTAGTGTATGCTGCAATCATTAAATGTTAGACAGAAACAAAAGCATCCTGGATAGACTGGCCAGTAAGCATAAAAAGTAAAAAGGTTAGTTCAGTACAATCTCATTTATCCGGATGAACTGGGACCAAAAGCAATCCGGAGAAACTGAAATTCAGATAATCCGGGTAATAAGCAAACCAAAACCGAAATAAGCAAACTTATCTTTCAATATGATAATGTTTTATGACAAAACTACATAAAATTGTTCACAAGACATTAAAACGTATTAAAAAAAATCTTTAACAGTATTTCCTAGCAAAAAAATTGTGCATTGTCTTGTGCCTTTTATTTCAGTCACATAGGCGTTTGACTAAAGCACAGCCATGCAAATACAGAGGCTGCCGCTTATATGAATCACGTTTTTTCAAACATGTTTTGATCCCTTAAGCGGCCTATTCAATAAAACGGCTAATTCAATAAAGCTAAAATATGCTCTGTTTTTAACGATTTCATCCTTTAAAGCGGTTGATTCAATCAACCACTGATTGAATTAACCAGCGTCCACTGAATTTTATCGAATCGTTCGGCTGGGAGTAGTGTTAAGCTGAAGCTCCAAGAATCTCACGATGTTTGCCAGATTAATATTATTTATTGCACAAGGTGATTCAGGAATGACTCCCTTACTTTGAAACGACATAACAGCAAAACTGAGAGATAGAAAGAGGAAGCCAATGATAAGCTAGACAGACAGGACTTTTTGTACACTTTTATACACCTGTTGGAAAAAAAGTTCAAAGATTGGACATTAGAGCGCGCTGTAGTCACACATGTCCTTCAAATTGTGTATGAAAGTGTGTTTATTGAAAAGGGGTCAAATTTTTCATTGCAATGCAGGGGCGAACTGGCCCGCGGGCCGATGTGCCCTCTCGCCTGTGCACCTTCGAACGCCCTCTGTCCAACTGTCGTTTATTTATTTTTTTGCCTCCGTCTTCAAATCTATGCGACTTTGTTTATTTCTTCCTTTCTTTTTTTTTACGCCCTTGAACTTGTGCACCTTTGTTTTTTTGCGCCCTCGATCTTTTTTTCTTTTTTCATTTATTTTGTTTGAGCCCTTGTTTTTATTTCTTTCGTTCATTTTTTGTTGCGCTCTTGAACCTCAGCGTCTTCGTTTTTCATCACGCCAGAACGCCCCCCCCCCTTTTTTTTTATTAAAGCCATCAAACCTGTGCACCTCTTCTTTTTTCTGTCTTTTCTTTCCTTTTTTTTTTTTTTTTTTTTGCACTCTTTGTTAGTCTATGGTTGGCGCCTTCTTGAGGGACACTATCCGCCATAGATCTTTAAAAGGATTAGATAGGCCTTTCCTCCTACAGCGCAGCGTATTTCGCCCGGAGAAAGTGGGGTCATCATGATTCTGCCGAGAATCACGTGATCAAGGGACATCGTGTCTCCCTCTTCTCGGGCAGCAGTGATATAACGATGCGAAGCGTCGTTAAAAGTCTAGGATTGTGTGAAGATTTTCATTATACTTATGGGAGAAATCTCTATATGTGTTAATCTGAGATTTTCTAGTGAAAGAGGGTTTGATGAATGCGATGCTAGTGCCAATTTTATTAAAAAATAAAGACATAGTGGACTTTCTGAGTAACAGAAATCTTTCTTTCTGCTAAAGGCAGAAAAAGTCCCCTGCAGAGTCGAAATTAAGAATATTTTAAGCAATTTATTGTAGAGATGCCGAGCATTATATTAAACCACTAAAAACAAGCGATGGAAAATTAGTTATAGTATGTCCTCGAAAAACTGGATTTTTAAGTTTCCTAATTTCTATGAAAAGTGTGCTGGGAACATATGAAAAGTATGTAGGTGCCCGAATTCCGTTTCTAAACTGCGTAATGACTTATAAGCTTACTCAGGATCACCTTGAAACTTTTTTTAGTGCGATCAGGTTGTGAGGGGGGATTCAACAATAATCGTCGGACAATTTCGAAGTGCGAAAAAAAGATTATTCATTCATACGGAAATTTAAGGAGTTCAGTTCTTTAAATTGCGCTGATTTTGACAACCTTCAAATGCTAAGATTAAATTTGAAGCGTAACAAAAATGATTTGAAAGAAAGCCTTTTCTTCCGATTCCTTTGACGACGATTTGGAAAATTCAGAAATCATCTCAATTAACATGACGCAGTATATTAATGATGTTTCTGACTACGCTGGATTTTTTGTCCGGCAAGTGCACTCTGTTGTGAACTGCGACGACTGCAACGCAGTCTCAATTACAATAAACCAAAAATTGGCATAATAAAATTTAAGAATTTTGAGACACATTCAAGTATGATAACTTATTGCAAGATTGCAACCATTGAAATATGTACATCTGTGAAGAACAGCTGAGCGAGAATGTGAAAAAGTTTTGGGAGTAAAACACAAAAATATAATGTTACTCATGAAGCCACAAGAGTTATGAGAAAAATTTCTAATTCCGTTTTTCTAAGTTTAAATAAGCATATGTTGGAAACAGAAGCAGCAGATTTTTTCGTCAACAAGTTTATAAAATTAATCGTTTCTAAATATTGAAGCGTTAGAATGTATCGCGCAGTCAATTCAAACAATGAAAATAATTCACAAAGACCAATAAGTAGGAAAGTGACAAAATTAATATTCTTGAGGGACAATAATCACTAGTTTTCTTCACCCTCGAGTTGAAATTGTCAAAATTATCATATCCTGTAGGACGAAAAAAAAAAAAAAATTGGGGAGAGGGCGGAAGTCAAATGACCATTTATGTAGTTTATAATTGCAAATGAATTTATTTTCTGAGTACTTTAAAAAAAAACACTGAAGTTGCTTAAAAATCAGGAACAAACCAAAGTTATTTGTTTGGCTAATAGAGTGTTGGTGCGAAACGCATGCGAATCTTAGAATATTATTTAATTGAGTTAATTGACATTCGATACTCTTTACATTTGTATTTCTAATTGGTTTATGGTTTTAGATAGGGTTTTATGTTAAATTGTTGCACTGCCTTCAAAAGTTGTGGGAAAATTGAAACCATTTATCTGTATTTGAAAAATTTGATTGAAATAAAAGAAAATTTACAAGGTCAATTTTTGTTTAAGATTTTTGAAGACGTCTATTTCTGCTCAGTATTTAAAGCACTTGAAAAAAGGTTTAAATTGCTTGTGCGCCTGCTTCAAAAGGTTTGAATGGGAAAATATCTAATGGACCATTCCATGAAAAAGCTGTCATTTTGTCCCGCATTTCATTAAAAAGTAGTAACTTAAAAAGTAACAAAGGACATTTTTTGCAAAAGTACAACAAATACATTTGCGATTTCTTAATGAAAAAAAAAATTGTTACCTTTTTTAATTATTACTTCTAGTGAAAAATATGAGGTGTTGCGTGAGGGACAGAGCGTTCCCTTTTTCTTTAATAATGGGTTAAATGCTTTAATTTAACCCATGCTTAAAGGGAAGTTTAACCCATGCTTAACCCATGCTTAAAACAATTAACCCATGGGTTAAATGCTTTAATTTCCCTTAATTGTGCAAATGATCGCGGCGCGAAGTGATTCTCTTCGATAGGGGAAACAGTTTCTTGTGAGAGGTGTCCCTTGATCACGTGATGTCCAACGGGGGATGTTGACGCGCGCTCTGAGGAGAAAAGTGGGGAGAAGGCACATCTATTCTATTTTAAGATCTATGCTATCCGCCCCTGTTGCGATGGGTTCGATGTGGCCATCTTTAACAGCAACAACATGAAGTAATCGAAAGCTAAAGTTCAAATTCACTCCTCTCTATTGAGACGGATACTAATGCCTCAAACATTGCAGCGAGTGTCTTTGAAGCTTCTTGTTCAAATTTCTGCATTTCACTGTTTTAGAGCTAAGCCATTTGAAAGTAGGAGAGTCCTTTGTGAAACACCCTGTACTATCTATATTGGAGCTGTACATTTAATCAAAATAAAAAGCGAACGTTTGATTTACTTACAGTTACGCTCTCGCTTTCAAAATTTGAAACTATTTGTATGATGTGCCTACAAAGTTTTAAGGAGTAAAGATATGATACGGATTTTCTGGAAATCCTGATCAACGAGTACCGGATACACGACGTTATACTGTACTTGAAACGCAGTAACAATTTAAAATCAGTCTGTACTTAGATCACAATAACTATAAACTCATATTCCTTATAGTTACGCTCTCGCTATCAAAATTTAATTTTTTTTGGGGTACATATAAAATTTTAAACACTACAAATGTGATCCAGATTTTCCGCTGATCCGGATCAACGAGGACCGGATGCACGAGGTTATACTGTATTTGAAATGCACCTGTCTGTTCTTAGACCGCAATAAAAATAAACTAAGATTCCTCAGTTGTTATTGCTTGAAATATTTCAGAAAAATTTATATTTATGAATAGAAAGTAACAGGCAGCTCAAGAGTTTTTTTTTTTTTTTTTCTTTAACAAAACGTTTACGTGTTTTCTTTCTCCTTCCAGACGTTCCGGACTGTCAAGGAACTGCTTCATTACCACCAAAGCGTTCCCATTGAGGCCTTCCTAACTGAAAAGAGAGAAAGAATGTTTGTCCGCCTTCTCGTTACCCCTCCGAAAGAACTCTTTTGAAAATCAAGACTGAAAACTTTTTACAATGCCGAATGTGATTTTTTGAACCGAGATTAAATTATACCAATTTTTTACTTTGTGAATTACATTGCAATTACATTTTTATGTCTAATTAACTGAGACACAAAATTGAATTTTTGTGCTGAAACAAAATAAATAAAAGACAACTTGAATGGAGCTCGAAATTCGCAAGTTATTTCAAATTTAATTGCTATCAAAATCAGAAACCAAAACCACAGTGCAACTGTCAATAGCTCGTAGAACATAATGACTTAAACGATGCAGTCACAATCCCCTTATTAAACATAGGTGACTCTGGCGCTATAGCCTACAATCTGACAGAACTAGGGTTTTTATTTTTATGAACATAAAGCAGAGTAGCGGCAACTGTAATCTTTTGAGGGAATACCGTAACTTTTCCAATACTTTATCAACCTTCATAAGTAAGTATGGGCGCCGGCAGAATCAGCAGTTGTTTGCACCCGAACTATGTAAAAAAATTTTACTAAATTTTTTCTTCATTTTTATGTTTTTTTTAAAAGTTATTATTTATTTATTTTTTTACGCATTTACTTTAAAGTGAGTTCTGGGATTTGTTTTCACATTTGTTAAAATTATTCAGTCTATATCAATTTTACAATATTTTTGTAATCTGTCCTTAGATTAAAATGAATTTAATTTCCCTTGTAAGCAAAAATTACTTTTAAAAATATTACTATTTAAAAGGTATTAAATTATGTTATTTTTTAACATTTATTCTATTTTATTTTTAAAAGTCAGGGAGTAAAAGTGCATCTTCTTGTAACCCCCTGTTGGCACATATGTAGATAAATGTGAGATAAATATTTTTCGTGCTGTATTTTGCAGTTTTTTAAAGTAGTTTGTACTTTTCCTTGTTTAATTATTTTTTTTTAAGTCAAAGGGTATGAGAATATACCTCCTTACCGGGGCTAGTGGATATAAACAAGAGGTAATGTAGGGTAGACAGAGCAGTGAATGAACACTTAACGACAATTTCATTTAAAAAACGTCGAGTACAATTTTTAAAAATCATAATATTAAGTTCGTGTTCATTAAAATATTTTAGTTGATGAATGTAAATGTGTAAAAAAAAATCAAGAACTTAAATGGAACCGCTTCCGGCTTTTTTAGGTGTTTAATGGGAAAATGGCACAACGACCCAGTGAATGAACACCTCGATCCAGTGAACGAACACAAATTTTGCCAGTGAATGAACATTAGCAAAATTCCTTTTGATTTGAAAAGAAGTTAGAAATTTCTTTGAGATATTTCTATTTTCGTTCTTTTTTGTAATGCAGATAGTTTTATTTGTTTATTTATTTATTTATTTAATTTTATATTTATTTATTTTTTTGTTTGCAAACAACACTTTTTAGCAGATTACAGATATTTTTCCCTTAATTATTTTACATTACATTATATTGCATTACATATTTATTTATTTTTTTATCTATATACATTTCTATCACTCTATCTATACACCTACCTATCTCTATCTAGCTACCTACCTAACTATCTCTAGCTCTCTATCTACCTATCTCTCTTTATCTTTATCTCTCAATCTATATATATATTCTAGCTCCCTACGGATTTATCTATCTATTTATATCTATTTCTATCCATATATCTATCTATTTCTATCTATGTATCTATCTATCTATCTATCTAACTATCTATCTATTTCTACCTACCTATTTCTCTCTATATCATTATCTACCTATCTATCTACCTCTTTCTTCGTAATCTCTATCTCTCTATCTGTGCATCTACCTTTCTTTCTCTCTATTTATTTATCTATCTACCTGTATATCTATCTATGTATCTCTATATTTCTTTGAGGAAAAAATACGTGACCAAAGTAACCATTCCGGTGTCAAATATCTTAGAATATGAATAAAGAAAGCTATTGTTATGAATTTATTTAGAAAAAATCATCTGGAAGCTTATTTAAAAAAAATATTTTGAGTTTGTTCATTCACTGGGTAATGTTCACTCACTGATCGGTGTCATGTTTTACAAAAAGAGAAAAAGTTTCATGATGTGAATTTTTAACTGTGACTAAAGTCACGACCGATCCTTAAAACAGTTCATAAGAGACAAAGGGTTGAGCCTGTCAAAAATGCGTTGAAAATATGTGCAAAAAGGGAGATGGTGTAATCTTTTCTAGTGAGAAGAAAATTTAATTAGGAAGGACTAGATGGTTTTTGGAACAATCAATGTTAAGGAAAGAAAAAAATCTCAAAGCGTTCAGTTGGATGCGTCTCAGTAATGGTCTGAGGAAGTTTTGCAATGGACAGAAACTAGAATAATATTTTTTGTGCAGGGCAAAATGAATTCTGACAGTAATTTTGGTGCACCGAACGATATTTTTTTTCAACCAAAAACACCGTTAATTACGAGTTTAAACATTTTTTCCCAGCAGGATAATGCCTAACTACATGTATTTCAAGCCTCAAAATAATTTCTTGATGCTTACTTTGTGAAATTACTCTACTGGTCGGACAAAAGGGCCGATTTAAGTTTAAAGGAAACATTTTAAAGCATTCTGGCAGCAGAAGTATTCAATGTCGAAACAAACAAGAACTTATTTTCTTCATCGAAAGAGCCTGGATAAAAATTTCCAAGAGCGCTCTTCAACTTCGAAGGACTCATAAAAGTTATTGAAAAAAATGGGGCCATTATTGATAACTAGGATTTTTCAGGGAAAAATTGTCCTTATAATTTTGTCGAGTTTTAACGATGGGTGTTTTTTTTATTAATCATAGCAAAACATTTAGGGGAGGGTGGCCCAAAGCGGGTAATTTAACGAAGAACGCTCGAAAATTGTAGTCTTAAGATTTTTATCGCAACAGTTTCGGCTTATATTTCCTAGCAGCGTTCTTGAACTTCAAAAAAAAAGTGCGATTTTTGTATTACTTCAAACTCAATACTTATTTATTATCAAACATTACAAACACTTGAATAACTCGCTTTGTGAAAAAGTTAATTTGCCAATCAAATATGAAGTTATAAATGATTAATTTAGTTGACTAGTCACCTGCCATTATAAAAAAAATAGATACAAAGTTATACTTATCCAATTTAAAGTCAGTACAGTTGTTTATAAAACATAAGAAATAACTGATTAAATTAATAGACAAATTAAATGCCATCATAAAAAAATAACTTTTTAAAGTTATACTTATCCTATTGAAATAGAAAACTTAAGTCAGCACATGCGTTATGAAATTATAGATTAAATCCTATACCCCGCTCAGAACCCCCCCCCCCCTTAAAACCCGATTTTGAATTCCTTCTGTCGAACGAGAATGGCCCGCCGGGCGCTCTTCTACAATATAATTTATATAACACACTTACGGCCTTGACAAACTTAGTAAGTTTATCAATAACAAGATCAGTTTTATTAAAGAAAAATGCATTACAAGAAAACCTATTGAAAAGGAAAGAAGTTCACCACGAAACACGCAACACAAAATGATTTAGCACTATTATATTACGTTGAAGCAATAACTTATACATAAGTCAAGCTTCAATCGGAAAAAGGGCAATTTTTTTAACTGATCTTTTAAGTTCATCTGTAGCAGTTCGAATTTTTACAATTCGAACTTTCTCATCGGAACCCATATCCACTTGTATAATGCTACCAAGAGATAACTTGCAGAAAGCTAGATTGTCTTTCTGTTCGATTGAGGAATCTAATTTAACTATATCCTTTTCAAACCCAAGTTTTTGTTCGCTGTTGAAGCGTGCTTAAATAATCAGTTTTCCACTTTTCCAGATAGTTAAAAGTACCTTAGTAGTTCTTCGTCAACGGCTTAACCTATCGTCATTTATTTCAAGTAGTTGAGGCTCTGCAATTGCAGAAATTGACCTTCTACCTATAAAATGACCTAGGGTGAAACATTGAATGTCATCGTCATCATTAGATAAAGGTTTGCGAAATTTCAGGCTCCTTTAATTTTAGTCTTAACATTATATGTTTCAAATGGTGTAATCAATAGTGTACCTCCAAACCCCAAAGTGTCCCAAAATGTGGGACTTTGGAGGGATTTAAGCAATACTTTTAAAATTAAAGAGAAAAGCTTATCTTTTATTTGGAAACTTAATCATATTATACCACT
This sequence comes from Uloborus diversus, assembly GCF_026930045.1. Lineage (NCBI taxonomy): Eukaryota > Metazoa > Arthropoda > Arachnida > Araneae > Uloboridae > Uloborus > Uloborus diversus. The sequence goes on along the minus strand of NC_072733.1, from coordinate 28,880,686 downwards.
TTTCTTAAAAGAGAGCTGCCTCCAAAAACATTTTGTAGCATAATCCGTAAATACCCCAGTAGCACCAGAATGTTCAAATCTGGTACAGAAATCGTGTTATTGGTCGAATGACGGTGTTAAGTGTTACTTGCACGTAAAATTAGACTTACAGCAACAGTGATATTATCACGGTTCCAGTTTAGTTCTGAGGTGATGTCATATTAGACGTTCAAAAAACGTTCTAATGCCACGGTGTTATTCCCGTGCTAAAATAACGTAATATTTCACGTTCTGATATCACTGCATCCGAGCGCCCTCTATATCTGCATACAGATATAGAGGGGGCTCGGATGCATGGGTATACCTTGGAATAGTTCCAGAAACTTTCTTTGCTTGCCAACTTCGACAGCTTTCGGAGCAACTGCTCAAAAACAATCGGAGCAAAGGATATTCTTTTATTAAAAGTAAGTGATTAATTTAATTATATTTATTTTTAAATCTTTCACATGTAAATTTTGTCTATAAGTCGAATTTCATTTAAATTTTGAGTTTATTGGTTTTTTTTTTTTTATTTTTTTTATTCCTTAGCTTCGAACATTCTGCAGAACTTAATTGTTCCATTTGTATAACTTAATATCAATGACTATATCGCGGATACATTTTTTGCTAACATTTCTTTGTGAAATTTTCATTTCTGATCTGAATCCGAAATGATTGCTACCTTTATTTCCGTAAAAGGGGTTGTTTTAGTTATTCCATGCAGAATGCGTATTTCTTGTTTATTTTATCGCAACAAAACAAAATGGCGAGCGGCTACCAGCTGTTGATTGTCATCACCTGGTGCTTGAAAGTTTTCTGCGTTTATTATTTCTTCACAGACTTAACAAACAAAAAAGACTGGCAAAAATCAACTAATGAATAGGAAACTGATGGGGAAAGAAAAAGTGTTTGAACTCGGATTTTTTTTATTTTTTTTATTTTTTTTATTTTAAGTCTTTATTTAGAGTTTTAGATTCGGGTTTTAAATTTGTAATATCTTTTTGACGGGAAGAAAACAGACTTGCTCTTGAATCAATGGGCATCTTATAAGTCGAATTAAATTGTATTTAATTATGAGTTGAGTATGTTTTGTGTGCAATTTTTAAATGGGATCGAATTTATGTCGAATAAAGGGGCAAAAAAAAATCCCCAACCTGACCTTTTCATATTTTCATGAAATTTTCAAAAATCTTACTCTTCCACATCTTAAATTTGTAAATAATTTTAAAAAAGAATTCAATCATCCATAACTTATGATTTTGAAATTCGTTAAAAAGTTTGTTTTGCTGGTCGGCAGTGCTTTCATGCTTAACTTCAATTCTATGGGAACTTCAGTCTTGTAAAATAGCTCCTTTTAAAAGACAACTACGTGCTCCTTGATTCGACATGTAAGTTGAAAACCTTTTCAAAAAATGCTCCTCACAAAATTCAAATTTTTTTGAGATATTGTCTTTCATCTCAAAAAATGAGTGCTAATCAGGGTTGTTTGTGATCTCTAATTTCCGAAAAATTTCGGCCGACAGATTCTAAAACTAAAAAAATATTTTAAAAAAATCTTTTAAAGTGGTACTTTTCAAATGATTTCAAATTATTTTTCTATGCATATTTGACGAGTTTTTTTCACGAGGGGGGAGGGTAAGGGGGGGGGGCAACTTCCAAAAATTTCAGTTTCCAGAAAATTTTATTTGAATCCACCATCACCCCTGGTGCTAATCTCTCAATAGTTCCAGTGAAAATCCTTTTTTTTTTTTCAAAATCTCAAAAAGACAATATCTTAAAATTGAGAATTTTTTTTCTAAATATTAAATTATGTGAAAAAATTTTTTTTGAAGAATATTTAAGTTACTGACCACCACACACAAATCAAAGTGCATGTAATTGTCAGCTATTACACAATCCTGATGCTCCCATAGCTTTGAGATATGATTTCAAAAGCACCGAAGGAAGGTACATTAACAACCCTCAAAACTTCATTACGCACTAGCTGCTCTCCCGGCTTTGCACGGTCTACCTCGAAAATGAAAGTTGTGTCAAGTGACGCGTGTTCAACAATCACGCTTGAACAAAACAAAAAAAAAAAAAAGATAATTAATTTGAATTCTGAAATTTTGAATTCAAATTATGTTTTTCGCAATCACGAACTGAGACAGGACCCTCCTCATTGGAGTTATTGTTTCTAGAAACAGCTCCGTCCCCCCCCCCAAGCCTGCCTCTCCTCCTGGGCGGTTACGTGTGCATAGTTGTGTGTAGGCTTGTGTGTGTGTGTGCGTAGACCTGTGTGTATGCATGTAGGCGTGTGTGTGTGAGTGTACGTGTGTTTGTAGGACATTGACGCCTTCGACCAGGAGAAGCGGATAGCTCAGGACCGGAGCAGCCGCGTCGCGCCGCCTGCAGAGGAGGGTGGGCGGTGGTGCTGCAGAGGCTTCTGGTCCAAGCTGAAAAAGGCACGGAACATCAAAAACAGTCAAATGAGAACAATAAGCAATCGTGATTGCTCAAAAAAAAAAAAAAAAAAAAAAAAAAACACAGTAAAATTTTGCGACAAATTCCGGAAAAATAACCGAAAAGGAAACGTTTTAAGTCTACCGATTGCAGGAAAAGCCTCAAAGCAAAACCCAGAAGTTTATTTGTTTATGTTCAAGAAATAAAATGGCAACAGATATTCCTTGGTTTTCTTCACGCTATAAATTTCAATAAAAGCATTGTTAAGGAAAGTTGAGATGAAGCACTGATACTTTGAATGGATGAAAGTCATCGAAAAATAGAGATTTCATGTCGAGAAATCTAAGTATTATCCTATGTATTATCCTCATATAAATAATAGTCGGTGATCAAGTAACCCGCGTGTTTCAACAATGAAACTCTGAGAATGTTTTGGTAATGTTTAACATGCAGGGAAGTGCTTAATCGTGACAAGGCTGAACTCGATCCGATGACTTAACTGTTTTACTGGTAATAAGACTCATTTTAGGAGAATAAAGAAACGTAAAAATGGTCAACAATGACCACTATCTACTGGAGTTAATGTTTAATCCACTGGAGTTAGGGTTAAACTGCCAAATTTAACTTAAACTACCAAAATATCACCAAACAGGCATTCGCTGCGTTTAAATGTATATCGAAACAAATTTTCACTCGAGTTTAGAGTTGATCCACTGGAGTTAGGGTTAAAATTTAAAGTACCAAAATATCACCAAACAGGCAATGGCTGCGTTCAAATGAAGAAGCAAATTTTCACCTGTCATACCATGACGGATGACATTCTAGTAATAAATAGTTTTCAATTGACATCTCTGCTAATTATTATCGGAGGATTATGTTAAACAGCCAAACATAAGACGGGAAAATTACGAATCCAATTGTACCTGGTTTGATGGTCAGTTTACTGGCGTTCGGGAGAAGTTACTCGGACATATGTATATAGATTAATAATAGATTGATAGGTACAGACGCTCAGATTTTAATTATGTAGGATGATTTAGGAAAGATTTTTTTAAAACCATATGTATCTTTATGATATAAAAGAGCAATATTTCTGAAAGTTTTAGTATGAAATGGTCAGGTTCAGTGCCCACCTGATTTAACATGAAGTCACCCAATACGAAATAGAACACAATGAAATTAATACAGTAACAAATGAAATAAGCTTATTAATACGTTTTGAATTATACTGTCTACAACTCCTAGACATTAAAGTCAATGACAAATCTTTGCATCTTTCGAATTATAAACAAAATAAAATAGTTGAAGGAAGTACATGTATTGCAAAATAAATAACAGGTAAAAGCATCTAAGCACTCATTAATACACTTGTTATAATTCGTTACGTAATTATAAAATTATTGGAAGACAAGTGTGTTAAATTACATACTTTATAGCATGAATTTGGGGAAAAAAACAACTAAAATTAGACACGTGATCCTCGCATATAATTTTGTTTCTTGAAAACATGAAAGTAAGATGCATACAAAATAATCAAAACAACTATATGTCACACCAAATAATTAAATGACATTTTCCCATTAAACCCCACGTATTCTCAATATAAAAGATACAGCATGTGCTTTTCTATACATAATGGGTCTTCTACAACCTCAAAATAGTGAATAGTATCAGAAAGAGAAAATTACTCCATCCAATCATGAACATTTTTAGTGAAGAGGCTTTGTTTGTCTGTATTGGAAAGGTGGAAAGGTTTTTAATTCCTCCAAAATATACCAGCTTAATTTTGGGAAGATTCTGATAGGGACAAAAACTTTTCTGTTTTTCGCAGGATATGTTACCGGCAGGAATAAGATACTTTAGCTGTCCGTTATTTTCTAGGAACATTTCGGGGTTTTTTTTACAATGAAAAAAAAACAAATTAGTGCACATCTCTTCTTTGTCCGACAACTTCCATTTCATCCTTTGTTATAAGTCTTAATAAACGCGATTTTGGAAAAATATCAGTGAATATTTTCATATCTTGAAAATAATTCTAGTAATATCTCTGAATATATGTGTGGTACATTGATTCTTACCTTTCTTCATTATTTACTCTGAGATGTGCACAAAATAGATAATTTAAGTAATGCAACTAGCATCTTCTCCTGAAAGCAGCAAGCCATTTTTTTCATATGTGTGCAAACTAGTTTTACTGTGTAGAAGTAGAATCAAGTTATGACACCTGAAATTTTTACCCAATCAGACTAAAAATACTAACCAACTTAGGTTCCAAATCAAACAACAAATAAACACGCGAAAATGATGCATAAATGCAGAAATAAAGAGTATCTATTTTTAAAATAATGAAAATATGTTTTTTGCAGTATGAAATGGTGGGAAAAAAGTACTATCATAGGAAACGCATAGAACTTTCTTAGTGATATTTTTCCCCATTTGGACAAATTAAGGGTCTTGACCGATATATAGCACACAAGTCACAAACATGGATACTCGAGTTGGATTTTGAAATTCCTTTAAAAGCAGCATGGTTTTTCCATGATTAAAATTAGAATCATCCTTTATGTTTTTTCTTTCACATACATTATTATGTAATTTTTTTCATCAAAGAAAATCAAAGTCAAATTGTCTCTTTTGTTAAATAATGTATTCCCTCTCTATGACTATTTCTAAAAAATGATAAACATACTGGGCTCCCAAGGTATGATCAACGGTTGTATTGTACTATTGGATTTGAACATTTCGGGTTACATTTTTTTCCAACTTATTTAGTTTAGTTTGTACCATTCAAAAAATAAGAATGTTTACGTCAGGTGATTTCTGACTGTACTTCAAATTTTTTACGCACTTAATCTTATTATAAGCTGCAATTTTTGTCTTTTTATTTGTATTTTAATTTCAGGCAGCCAAGGTCATTAATGGGACGAAACGATCAACGCATTTCTTTTTAATTCCTTTTCGGTTGTTCCTAAAATCAAAATATGTGTAAGAGTTTATTATGTAAAATGAAGGGTATTTTGTGATTAAATTTTTTTTTAACTTATATGTATTACTTCATTGATTTTCTGTGTGACTTACGTGATTCTTTTGCAATTAACTAAGGAATAGAAGATTATAATGCACATGAGTTTTTCTGAGATCTAAGGAACATCTTGCATTTTAGTGAGATAGAAAAGGGGGGGTAGAGGAAATTAAGAGTTTTAACCATAAAATTCTTTAATCAATCAAAAAGTTAATGGCGTAAAATAGCTTTAATAGGGAAGTCCATTGAAAATTTGAGACCCTTTTCAAGTAGAATCATAAAATGATTCAACTGAAGTAATTTTTTTATCATCCAAATGTTATTCATCACAGACCAACTAAAAAGAAGCAGGCACTTCAAAAAAAAAAAAAAAAAAAACAAATTCCCTAGAAAATTTTTACATTTGTGATAGTTTAACTAATATCGCTGTATTTCATTTTTAAAATTTATATCTCCATATATGTAGTAGACACATCTTAGCCATTATAGTGCATCATTTGAAAATTGTAAGACCTTTTAGGGGAGTCAATACCTTAAATATAAATTTCTTTTTTTTTTTTTTGATACTCCATTTAAATACCTTTTTAATGATGCAAACTTTTTGATTGTGCTCATATGAGAAGTAAGTTAAAATAAGCTTTAAAAAAATGTAAATATATTTTGATAAGGTATGATTTTCTTCTTTAAATTGCTATATCGAGAAATGGTATTTTTGAAACTAAATGTTCCCTTTCTCAGAACCTAGATTGTGTTAGGCTTTGAAATTGTTGCCACCAATTCCATACATCTAATTAGAATATTTTAAAAAAGCTTTCTTTCTGTAAAATTTTACTTCAGTATAGAGAAAAAAGTCTACTTAAGGAAAAGAAAAAATTCATAATTGTATCTTTAATAGATTTTCAGAAAAAGGTACATGAACATGTGGAAATTAACATTGACGGTATAGGGGGTACTAACTCCCCTTAAAATATGTATTTTATTTATTGAATTATTTAAATTTATTAACGTACAGGATTCGTCAAACCGGGCACAGCACGAAAAAAAAAAAAAAAAAAAAACTCGTGGGTTTGTTAACACGGGCCACTTGAAAAAAATAAACTATCTCGATAAAGTGGATTTTTTTTTCAAAATTTACCGCATATTGAAGCATTTACTTCAGAAACAAACTACATATTAGATCTAAAATAAATAATACCAAGTATGAAAATTGGCATCTGCCTTTCTGAACAATTTCTTATGTTTTAGGAATTAAAACTGCATATGGATTTCACGAATAATTAAAAAAATATATTTTTGCTGGGAAGCCAAACTAAGAAATTTACTTAATTTATTTCAATCAGTTTTGAAAATTTTATTTTATTTCCTTTCTTTTTTTTTTTGTATTGTTGAAAAAAAAAATGATTTGATTAACTGCATCAGGAAATCTCTTTTTTTAATAGATGTTTAATGCAAGATTTCAAAGTGTAAAGGTAGATTACAATAATCACATAAAATTAACCAACCTGTGTGATGACTATTCCAGATTCCATAAACTGTAATCATATCTGAAAATTTTCTCACATATCCTGAATTATTGTGTGCAAAATTATTTTGTGACTTTATAGTTACTAATTTTAATATTTTATACAGTTCAAATTTTTATTTCCAACTTCTTGTGTGGAAGAATATAAAAAATACTTAATATGATTCATGGTTATGGTTCATGCGGCTCTTTTTAACGCAAAATTTAGTCAGAGGTTTTTTTTTTAAACAAACTGAAGAAATAAAATACTACTAAATGCCTTTTGGGACTAAAAGGAAAGCTTTTCTCAAAATGTGACATACTTGCTTCTCTATGGATGAATCTGTTTTGTATTTATGGTATGGTCGTGTTTCAGAAAAATTAATTTTGATAATATTTCACCTAAATGCTAAATATTTTCAGTAAGTTTTTCAGAAGTTAGCTAGCGGTGTATTTTATGTAAATGCACATGGTTTTCAAATTCATTTTTTTCTTCAATTTTGACGATTTTTGTAATAAATTTGAGTAAAAAAAATTCAGGATTTAAAATTATTCATATCTCTGTGAAAAAAAAAAGTAACAAAGTAGTACAGTTTAAACAGTGTTAAAATAGTGATCAAGATTAATTTTTTTTCTTGTCCGCAAAAGTCCGTAATTTTCAACAATGACCAGGGTACTTCATAAAAAAAAATCCAGGGTAACTAAGGTTTTTTTAAATTACCCCGGTTTTTCTTCAAACCCTGTTCATGTACTCATGGGAAATTACTTTTAAAGTTATGTTGTAATACACCTTGAATAAGCCCAAGAGTCGAACCTCGAAATTGTGGTGTGGCTGCAAGACGCACTGCTATAAACTGCTCTAGGGAGTTGCATTTCAGGACAGTAAAGCCTCTACAAGTGTTCATTTCATCAAAATCTGTAAATTAATCGGTATTTTTGTAAATTTTGTGTTATTATTTAGTCTGCAGAACAGAAAATATAAAACCCTAATTTACAAAAACTGTACACATTTAGCAGATATTGTAAACAAAAGGTAAAAAAAAACTACTTTTAGTAAAAAGTGCACAAAATCTGAGTATTGTAATTCAAGGTAGTATTTACGGGAGGAATCGAAGTACCTTGTCTCCTCTCAATGTGCCAAAATTTTGCAAAACGTTAAATTTATGTGTGCTAAATTTGACTAAGCTTTGATATTACCTGGATTTTGTATAAGATATTTTTGCATTTTACTATAGAAGCGAAAACTCCTCTACTTGAGTTTTCGAGCATCAAAACACTTATGTACTAAATTTGGAAAAGATCCGTCGTGAACTTGAATTGTCAGAGGAAAAACCCTTTATGAAGGGAGGCCAAACTCCCCCCCCCCCCTTTGTAAATTTTTGCGCATCAAACGAACTGTGTGCCAAATTTGGCAAAGATCATAAACTCGATTTATTAAAAGAAAAACACTCTATGGGGTTTTTCTTCCCTCAGGGGGTGGGGAGAAAACTCCCCTATGTGAATTCCTGAACATCAAAGGATCTCTTAAACGATCCAACATAAACTGAATTTTGCATAAGGGCAAATCTTCTTTGGGGGAATTTTCACCCCCATAGGGAGGCGAAAACTCCCCTATGTGGATTTTTCAGCATCAAAGAAAGTTATGTGCAAATTCTATCAAAGGCCCAGTGTAAACTAGATTTTTGTAAGAAGGAAAACCCTCTATGGAGAGTTTCGCCCCTATAGAGAGGGGCGAAAGCCTCTATGTGAATTATTGAGCATCAAAAGACCTATGAGCCAAATTTGGCAAAGATCCGACGTAAACTGAATGTGTACAAGGAAAAACCCCTTGTAGAGGTGAAGGAAAAAAGGGAATTCTTGAGCAACAAAGTATCTACGGGTCAGATTTGGTAAACTCACTTTGTAAAAGGAAAAGTCCTGAATGTGAGCATCTGCACACCATACAAGGGGGGGCGAAGACTCCCCTATGACACTTCTCGACCATCAAATGATTTAACAAAATTGACTGTGCCAAGTTTGTCAAACATCCCACATAAACTGAATTTTTTTTTTTTTTGTAAAGAAAAATCCTCATTGTGGTGTTCTTTGGAGGGGGGGGGGGGTCTTTATATGAGGAATTTTCGATCATCAAAAGGCTTCAGCTCGAAATTCGGCAGAGATCTGACGAAAACTGAATTTGTCAATGGAAAATCCTCTTATGAGGTACACAAATATTTTTTTCGATTTTTTTTACCTGTGAAAGCAGAATATTCAGTATTGTTTTGCTAACACCAAAATGAAACGTCATCCTACCACTTTAACATAACGTAATATTCCACGTTCAAAATTGGAGCAAAAGTGGTGGTACAACATCATATTTCGACGTGCTATACGACATCGATCGACGAGACACATAGACGCTTTTTAGACCGTTCTGAGAGAACGTAATTTGAACGTGTCGGCTGGTGTGCTCTGAACGTGTTATAGAACGAGCTTTGAACTCCTTTGTGCTGCTTGGGTAATTTCGAACACTTTCCGCACATAGAGAAAAATCTTTTGAATGTTCATCTGAAGGTAAATTTTAGAGCATTTTAAAATGATTTTCTCAAAAGAAGTTAGAAAAAATATACATAAATAAAATTTTATTTTAAACTCTCTTTTCTTTGGTTTTTAAATTTAGTATAGAAAGTATCGAACAAATCGAAACCCGTATAGTTAAAAGTAACATACACTGTCAAAACTACGGGTGCCTTTGGAAAGCTATTTGGCTCCCTGGGGTGAAAACACGGTGCTTCAGGGTGCAATGGAGGCTAGGAAATGTGATCAAGGTGAGTGACGCTAATAAATGGGAAGGCAGACCTCCTAAAAACAAGGGTGAAACGTTGACGCATGCGCTCTCTGGCATCATTCAATCACAATCAATGGCGGACGGAGGAAGTAACTACGCAGATGCACTTTCCCATTGAATGAAGTACGAAATTGGATTAAGACCCAAAAGTTTCTACGATTTACTCTTCCTAATTTCGCGTAAGTACAGGCATTTGATCATAGTGTAGCTTTTAAAGCTTTCGAACATATTTAAAAGTGTTTCAAAGGTACGTTGATTGTTCAGTTTGCCTATGAACATTTGCTATTTCTATCATGCATAAATTTGACCTAAAAATAGCTATCAGCACTAGATAAGTAACATTTAATAATCAAAACACTTAAATTAGATGATATAATTAATCTGAATAATTAATAATATGAATTAATATAATTAATTAATTTTGAGTATTTAAAAATTAATTAATTTAAATTTTGAATATGTGGTTTTGCTTGCTTGTGAATTCTGAACTAGGGTCATTCCATAGTGACTAACTTAACATTCGCAGCTGATTTTCTTACTCTTTTTACTTACACCAGGAGTAAAAATTAACGTTTTTTTGGTTTAATATGCAGATTTAAAATGTAAAAGGTGACTATTTTTCATTTCCACCAAGAATTTGAAGCAAAATAAGCGCTGGCAAGTATTTTGTCACCAAAAAAAGCCATCGTGACTAACGTAACATTTTTGCAACTCTGAAAAACAATGCTTAATATTTACGGGGCAAATTTTTCTGAAACTTACGCAGGCATTTAAAATTGGCCGATATATTTGTAAGAGGTAAACAGTCTATTTTTAAAAATATACTACAGATTTATTACAGATGAATCTTTTTAGGCCCTTAATGGTACTTTTACGAAACACTGTGTGTGACTAACGTAACGTGACTAACGTAACCATCGAATAACAAGCAATGAATGCATATAAAAAACATTATTTTTTGTAATTAATCTTTTGCTCTTATATTACTTTTACACTTTTTAGGAACTTTCTTTATGTTGCATTATGTTTTTTTTTTTTTCTATATTTTTGTAAGAAATTGAATGGAAGGATTCAGTTCAATTAACTCAATTTTAATGTGCGAAAAAAATTAAATAAATAAACAAATAAAAAAACTGCTTTTACTAACTGAATAACACCTTTTTTGGGCTAGTTAAATCTTAAATATCTCTGTTTTAAAAAGTTAACTTTATACAAGTTGATAGTTTCACCAAATTCTAGTATTCTGCCGATATACTAGTTATCGTCATAAGAAACTAACTAGCGTCATAAGAAACTAAACTTTTCAACGGTATATTATTTTTTAAGGTTTACTGATTCATCGAACGAATAGTATTGTACATCCTGAATTAAAATGTAATATTGAAAAAAAAAAAACCATTCGAACATTTTTGCAGAACGCAGTTTAATTCCAGATTTCTCCGCAAATGTTTGAATTTGAAAATGATCATTCTTGCATTTTCTGAAATGTATGGCATTAGCTCCTATTGTCACTGCATCATGTAACATCTTCAAATGTTTTCCAACGAGCTGCCGTTACTTCATTTAAATAATAGGTGGAGTTGTATTTTCTAAAAAATAGAGACATTTTCCTTTGTTAGACTGTCTTTCTATTTTTGTTAATTCTTTAGCTTGGATTCTTGTGTTGAATGCACATTCAACAGAGTGCTAATTTTGATTTACTCACTTTTTTTAAATAATAATTATTTAAATTGGAAGTATCTTTTTACCTTTAAAAAAGTATTTTTCTAAGTAGACAGAAGGTCTACAATGTAATATTACTGGCATTTTTCACCCTTTATAATTTTAATCAATATAGAATGCCTAATTATACAAAATTGTTAATGAAAATATACATTAAATTAAATAAGTTTTAAATATTAGCAGTTATTTCTAAAATGTTACGTTGGTCACATGCAAACTGTTACGCTAGTCACAGCTCAAATGTTACGTTAGTCACACTAATTATTTTCCAAAATTGTTTAGAAGTGTTCACCACTTTAATTTGTCTATTCGTGCACTAATTTTCGTACATCCACTTGGATTGCTCAGCAATTTTAATATGTTATTGACATTTACTGCAGCACGAAATGAAGAGCGTAGGTATTTGTAAATCATTTACAGGAACAACCATAAATATTGTATCTACTGATACTAAAATAAATATTTTTCACTTTTTTAAGTATATATGACACAGATGTAAGAAAGTAAAAAATGCTGTTTAGTTCAATCATCTGGTTTAGTTTTTAAGCAGAAAATAGTACATTTTCGTGACTAACGTAATGTAAATATTTTCAGTGAAATAACCAAACTAATTAAAATACTTATCTTATAATGTATGCAAAAAGAGCAGTCAATTTCATTAGGCCAACATCTAATCTTTTAGAATAAACATAGTTCTTTTTAAAATTTGCAAAAATTTTTACATTACACAAGAAAACTTAAACGCATGTTTTTTGCGTATGCTAAGCCTTTTCTACAACATCGCATGTTTAGAGCCGGAAGAAAATCACCGAATGAAATTTTTGCAAACTGTTACTGGATTCATGTACTAGAAAGTACGCTGAATGAAATGATAGTTCACAATTACGGCTTTGTGGGAAAATAATTTCTGAGATTGAGGTTGACATTTCTATGGAATGACCCACTAGGAGATTTAATGTTAACAATGTGATGCAATCAGCAAGTGAATTGAAACTCTAACGGTGCTGCGTATAAACAAACAAGAAAGCACGAAAAAAAAAAAAAAAAAAAGAAGAAAAAGCGGATTGAAAAACAAATTCCTTCTCCGTCTAGATTTTTTTTTTTAAATTTATTATCTCGTGTCTAAGTTAACTATCTTCCGTTGGCGTTATTGCAAGAAAAGAATGACTGAGCTTTTTTTGTCACTCTAGCAAGAGTGATTAGATCGTTAGAATTTGTTTTGGCTCTTAATCTGCCGAAAAACTTCACTGAAAAAAAGTGCTTATTTATCACCTATAAGGATATTCAAATGTCGAATCATATATACGTACGGCTCTTGATTAAAATTTTGAACGTTTCTGAAACAATTTTATTTTTCCATGATTGCAATACAATTGAATATTTATGGTTGTTCCTGTAAATGATTTACAAATACCTACGCTCTTCATTTCGTGCTGCAGTAAATGTCAATAACATATTAAAATTGCTGAGCAATCCAAGTGGATGTACGAAAATTAGTGCACGAATAGACAAATTAAAGTGGTGAACACTTCTAAACAATTTTGGAAAATTGAAATGTGATCAAATGCCTTAAATTACAAGTTTTAATCATTTTCAGAGCTATTCAACGTGGAAAATGTGCAAAAACTTTTTTTTATAACTCAAAACAATAAATAATAATTTACACAATTGTATCCAAAAATGCACACAACACGGGAGTGGGGGACGGGGGGTGAGGGGTCAGGGGAAACAAAAAGGGTGCCAATGTTCTGCCATACGGTTTCATTTTTCACGGCAACACACGCTGGGTGAAAGGTGCCAGTTTTTAACTCGTGTTAAGGGTGCAATTTCAGCACTGTGTAAGGTACCGCTGGTGAACAAGCTTTTCACTCTTGAATGGTGTCAAATGCAACCTGTAGTTTTAACAGTGTACGTATACTATTCCACTTGGTAAATTTAGAATGCTTTCGGTGAAAATGAAAGGTCAATTCATTTAGTTCCTCAAGATCTTCTTGCTCTTTCACAAATTGGCAAAGGACTCAATCGTTTCTTCAGTAGGGGAAACTAGAGAGGTTTGATCCGTTTTTCACAAAAATATATTTCTACCGTTTTTTTTTTCTCTGACTCTTAGAGAATTTCCAAATTGAAATTTTTCGTTATACTTTATTTTGGCTGGCACCCTTTTACATAATAAGTTTTTACTTAAATGGTATATTAAATCTTTTTAGAAGTGATTTTTCAAGAGTGTCTTAATTGGGTTAAATCTCCTCGCTTGAGAGAGGTTTAACCCATCATAAGGGAGGTTTGGCCCATGAAAATTAATTTATGCTGAAATAATTGCATGCGTAAAGAGATGCTGTTTATAATATATATTTACATCTATTAATATTTACATTAAAGAAATATCAGAATTCGTTAAATGAAATTAATTGAAATCAGTAGAGATCATGATTGTTAGAAATGTCCACGTGCGAATTTCATTTTCAAAGCAACTCTTACTGCGCCTCTACTGTTCATTGGATTAAAGAGTCTAATGACATCTGTTTTGGATACAGTTGCAATATCTCCATTTTTATAACAAGTAAAACTGAAGCTACATGCATTAGATTTACTAAGAAAATTTATGGAAAACTCATGTCCATTAACTTTTATGGAGAAACCAATATAATATAAGACGCTTGCTTTGAGTGAAAATTTTACCAATGATCTCCCAATTCAGTGATACAATAATTGTTTAGGAGACTTTGAAATCATCACTTACATCACTTAAGACTTGATTTTTTTGGAAGATAAAATCAAACTTAAGCTCTTTTGCTTGTTACCTGGACTTCTCTTAATATTTTGAGAATTTTTCTTAGGCAGACTCTATATCTCGAAAACGAAATGACGAAGGCACACAATTTATGGATCCAAAAAATGGATAAATATGCTCTTTCGAATGCGATCATTTTGAACTTTTTCCATGATGACTAAAGTCGTGTAGTTCCCTTGTTAGTAGCGTATATCCAGCTCCTGTGAGATGGACCCTAAATACAGGATGTTTGAGAAAGAACTCCCCTATTTGAAATGACAGTACAAAAAAACTGTGTGAGGTAGAAAGGTGAAACAAGTTGTATGTTGCATCAGCAGGTCTGGAATTTTTATACACCAGTTTTCAAAAATAATTCGAAAATTGAGCATCAGTGAGCGCTATAGTCAAGATTTTTTTAACTGTCGTATGAAAGTATGCTTATTGAACAGAGGTCAAATCTCATTGCAATAAACTCGATATGGCCTCCTTTCATAGCAGTAATATGACCTTTTGATCGCATAATGTTATAGCTATGCATGAAAGGTGTCTATTCGAAGTCATTGCAATAAAATTTGTCCTGTGTTCAATAAGCACACTTTCATACAGCAATTGAAAAACATTTGACTACAGCGCTCTCTGATGTCCAATTTTTGAACTATGATTGAAAACCGGTATCTAAAAAGTTCCAGACCTGCTGGTGCAGCATACCACTTGTTTCACCTTTCTACGTCACTGTTTTGCTGTTATGTCATTTTAAAGTAGGGGAGTTCAGTGGCAGATACAGACGCCGGACTACCGGGCGTTTGACCGACACGGCGTCATGATTCGGATCGTTCAGTTATACTGTCTGATAACAGTAAAATGTAACTGCGCGCATGCGTTTGAAATAACGCAAATTTATAATACACAGCATCAGACTCTATGCATAGGCTAAATCCTGCGGGTGGAGGGGGACTGGACAGTTATCAAGAGGGAGGGGTGCTACATCACCGATGTTTTTCAGAAATTGGGCAGCCAATTGTATTTTAGCAATAAAAAAAAAAAAAAAAAAAAACAGGAAACCTTTTAAGTCTTAAAAAGTAAAAATAATTTTGCCCATTTGTCACTTTCATTTGTGAATGACAGTTCACAATAGAAAGATGAAACAAGTGATATGTTGGACAGACAAGACTGGAAGTTTTTATACATCTGTTTAAAAAAAAGGTCAAATATTATACGTTCGAGGGAACTGTAGTCACAAATGTCTTTCAAATAGGGTAGGAAAGTGTGTTTATTGAACAGGGGTCAAATCTCATTGCAATGGGGTCGATGTGGCCATCTTCTACAGTAGCAACTGATGTAATCGAAAGGTAAAGTTCAAAGACACCTCTCTCAACTGAGACGGATATTAATGCCTCAAACATTGCAGCGAGTGTCTTTGAAGCTTCTTGGTTCAACCTTTATCTTTCACTATTTTACTGTTCAGTCATTTCAAAGTAGGAGAGTCCTTTATGAAACACCCTGTACAATGTGTAAACTAGAGTTGCATATTAAATTAAAATAAAAAGCCAACGTTTGGCTAACTTATAGTTACGCTCTCGCTTTAAAAAACTATTTGTACGTGTATATAAAATTTCAAAGAGTAAAGATATGATACGGATTTCTGGAGATCCGGATCAACGAGGACCGGATTCACGATGCTCTACTGTACTTGAAACGCAGTAACAATTTAAAACCAGTCTGTACTTAGACTACAATAAAAATTAACTTATATTCCTTATAGTTAACCTCTCGCTATCAAAATTTTAAATTACTTTTATGTGTACATAAAGTTTTAAACACTCTACAAATATGATCCGGATTTTTCGGTGATCCGGGTCAACAAGGACCGGATACACGAGATTATACTGTATTTGAAATGCAGTAACAACTTAAAACCAGTCTATAATTAGACAGCAATAAAAATAAACTCAGATTTCTCATTAGTTATTGCTTGAAATATTTCAGAAAAATTTATATTTATGAATTGAAAGTAACAGGTAGCTCAGGAGATTTTTTTTTTTTTTTGTATATTCTTTTTTTACAAAAAGTTTACTTGTTTTCTTTCTCTTTCCAGACGTTCCACACAGTAGCAGAACTTATCATCTATCACCATAACGTGCCTATACAAGCGTTGCTGATGGACAAGATGGAGAAGAAACAAGTACGTCTTTTAGTGACTCCCCCGAAAGACTTTTTGAAATGTTTCTCAAATGTGATTTTTTGAACCGAAATTAAAGTACACCAACTTTTTACTTTGTGATTATTTCAAGTACAGTTTTATGTCTAATTAACTAAGAAACAAAGCTGAATCTTTGAGCTCAAAAGAAATAAATGAAAAATAACTGGAATGGAACACAAAATTCCCAAATTATTGCTAGATCTGTTGTATTTGCAGTTTATGTACTTGTTGCCCACAGATATGATTTTTTGCGGGAACGCGGTAACTTCCTCAACACTTTATCGAAGTTCATAAATTAGTATGGGCTCCGCAGGATAATATGCAGTGGGTTGCACCCGAACTAAAAAAAATGTTACTAGTATTTTTCTATTTTTTGCATTTTCTTGATTTTTTTTTCAAATTGTTATTTATTATTTTTATTTATTTATTATTTATTATTCTTATTTATTTATTTTAAAGTGGATTCACCTTTTTGAAGTATTTAGTTTATCAGTTTTATTTCTCTGATCACAATATTTCTGTAATTTGTCCGTTGATTAAAATGAAACTAATTTCACTTTTTTAAAACCAATATTATTTAAAAGGTATCAAACTATGTTACTTTTTGAAATTTATTTTATTTTATTTTTAAACGCCTGGGAGTGAAAGTGCATCCTCTTGTAGCCCTCGCCGGCACTTATGTAAGTAAATATGAGATAAATATTTATCGAGTTGCATTTTTCAGGTTTTTAAAGTAATTTGTAGTTTTCCCTATTCAATTAAATTATTTTACCTTTAAAAGCAAAGGGGTGTGAGAATGAGCCCTCTTGCAATTCCTTACCGGGTTAGTAAACATAAACATGAGGCGGTGTATTTTGTACTTCTTAAAGCATTTTGTAATTTGTCCCCGTTTAGTTAATTAAATTTTATTTTTTGAAGCCAAAGTGTGAAAGTGCACTCAATTGTGCACTCCTGCGGACTAGTGTTTCCAATCCCGAAATCCCGATCCCGAATCCCACAATTTTTTTCCATGTAAACGTTTTTCAACTTTTCCCACTAATAAAACGACTATTTTCAAAGGCATCATCTGAAGTTTGAAGCACAAGAACACAATAAAAATTGAGTATCTTTTTCGAAATTGAATTCGCATTCTCATTCGAGGATTCAGTTTTCTTACGTTCAGCAATTGGGAAAATGCGTATAGTTTAAAAACATTTTCGAAAACCATCACTAAAATTTAAAATACAGAAAATTACGCTTTAGAAAAAATAAGGAAAGTGGATTACAGATTACAAAACCTGCTGGGGTAGCCTCAAAACAATATCGGAGAACGTCTATAAGCTTAAGGAATGCACTCAAAATTTTTAACTTAAAAAGTGCACAACATTTTTCTCCAAAGAAGAAAGCAGTGTAAAACTTTCCATTATTATTTATATATTCGGCACGACTCTAAAAGAGGCGACAGAAACTTGGATGAAGCATGGAATGATTCGCATGACAGAGCAGTAAGTTAAACTGCTCAATTTTTGAATGCCTGTTTAAAGTGAGCGGTAAAATTAGCGAAATTATCTAAAAACTGCACTGATTCAATGAACAACGTTTTCGAAGCAACAAGTGTATTCTAAATGCAAGTTCAACTGGAACACACATCCAAAAGCCACCGTTTTTATCCAAAATTGACTGCCAAGCATAAGAATAGAAAAATTAATTTCAGAAGGTAATGAAGACAATGGGGATCTTTTGCAAAATGTCCACTATTATTTAATCTCGGTAAAACAAACTACAGTGAAGCCACAGACGCGTTTCCGTCAAGCGCATTATTTTTCGAGCAAAAGCCATTTCTCATCCTATACGAGCGATGCTTTGTTAACACGCATTGGACTTCTATAGGGCACACTTTTGCGTACCAAACAATAGTTGCTAATTGGAATTTGACTTAGTAGTAATCTTCAATTGGTGTACGGAATTCAAAAAAAAAAAAAAAAAAAAACTACTAATTCAAGTAACAAAAGCAGTCCTTCCTAAAAAGCACATCTTTTTCTATTTTTAGAAGAATAATATCAATCCCGCGGGACTGGCTCCTTACAATCCCGAAATCCCGCGGGACTGAAATCGGTGGGGGATTGGAAACCCTACTGCGGACATCGAGGATATAAACTTTGAGATTAATATCTTTCATGCTGTACTTTGTAGTTAAGCCCGTTTGTAATTTGCTCTTTGCTTAAAATGAATTTATTTTACTTATTGATCATGAATTAGTATTAAAAAAATTAATATTAAAAATATCCTGAAATTAATATTACTTTATAAAGTCAATTAGTTTTTATTTTTAAAAGTCAAGCAGTAAAAGTTCATCTTCTTGTAGAGCTTTCATTCCATGAACGTGAGATTAGTATTTCTCGTGATGAGGTTAGTGATTTATCTTTGTTTATTTAACTGAATTTTATTTTTCAAAACCATTCCGCGTGAGAATGCAACCCCGACCGGCGCTCGTGGACATAAAATGAGATTAATAATTTTTGTTATGTATTTTGCAATTTGAAAAGTATTTTATAGTTTTTCTTGCTAATTACAGTTAAGCCCCCTCTAAAGCGGACACTAACGGGACAAACATTTTTTCCGTAAAAGAAGGGTGTCCGCAAGACCAGGGGCGGACTGGCAGGTCGGCCCATCGGCCAGTGGACCGATGCACCCTTCCGCCTATGCGCCCTTGCACCCTCAAGTCTGAACTCCTATTTTCATTTTTTTATTTTTTTTAAATTTAATAATTTAATTTTTTGGTGCAGCTTGCTTTTCCTTTTCTTTCTTTTTTTTTTTTTTTTTTTGCTCTCACAAACCTGTGAGACTTTACTTCGCTTTCTTTTTCTTTTATTTGAACTCGTAAACCTATTTACCATCGTTTCTTCTTCTTCTTTTTTTGCACCTTTTTCTTTTTTGCACCCTTTTTTTTTTTCACTCTTTTTTTTGCGTCTTTTGGAGGCCATGGTTGGCGCTCTCTTGCGGGACCCAGTCCGCCCCTCCGAAAGACAAGGGTTTTACAATTTCATTTGTTTGTTTTACGTTATTATTTTTAACTCTCAACTTAAATATCTTTATAATATACTGCCGTGTGCAGGTAAAGGGCAGTAACTACAAATTTTTCATTTTTTTTGCATTTTTGTCATCTATTGTACGTTATCTTTATTGTACAAGCTCGCTTATTTGGTTTCCGCTAAAAAAAAAGGCGCGAAAAAGACGTCTAATTAAAACATTTCCCTATTGTTTGCATTGAATCCGAAACGCGTTTCCTCAAATATCTCGGAAACTCATTTCTGCAGATACTGCCGTTTACCTGCACACGGCAGTATTCACTTTAATGTCTCCACAACTTTTTTATTTACTTTCTATACTTTAATAGATGCACTAACTACTGAAAATTTTCGGATTCATCATTGCCACAAAATTTTCTACTCTGACATATCCTTTTTTGAACTCAACACGATGAAAGTAACTTGCTATTTTTTCGGTCTTAATCCCCCTCCAAACCTATAGCTGATCGCATCCAAATCGTCAACAGTTTTGAGCAATTCGCTACTAGTTTTAGCGTTTTTGGTCTTGTTGATCAAATATGTAAAATCTAGAATATTTTTCTAGCATTAAATTTCGGCATCCATTAGTTGACTTTTCGACTTTGTGTTTGCTAACAGGGATGTGGTCTCTGTATTGTTTACGAATGTGTTTAAAATAGAGTCGCATTGATAAATCACGAAAACAGCATGCCTCTTTCTCCAGCAAATATTTTATACAAAATCAAAAGTCAATTTGACATAATATACTGTTTCACTAGTTGTCATCCCTCCAGGTTCTTTAACTTGAATGCCAGTCAACTGGTAAATGCTTTTAATCCAGACCTTTAAAGAACTCTGGAGTCAGGTTTCTTTCTGGATCACAAAAGGTTTCAATTTCATGCTCTCTATTGTGGTAATTTCCAATGTTTAGTTATTTTACTCTCGAAATTTATTTTTTATTCCTAAATTCAGTTGTCCGCAAAAAAGGAAAGATCCATGTAAATGGCTCCCAAAATAGCGTCCGTATCCGTATTTGAGGGAGTCCGTAGTAGAGAGGTTTCTAATACATGAGGCCCAATGCCTTACTGCCGGGGTATTACAAACTTTCCGCATAAGAGGGGTGTCCGTTGGAAGTGGTTTAACTGTAATTACATTTTATTTTTAAAATCCAGGAAGTGAAAGTGCGCCCCTTTTCTGTGATTTACTTTATAGTATAAGTATTACGTACTTTTTTCTTTGTGTCATGTTAATTAAATTTAACTCATTCGGTATAAATGATTATTTATTATTTATTTATTATAAAAACTATAATTTTTTTAGTAAATTTTTTTTTCTTCAAAATCCAAAAGCGTGCAAGTGCACCCCTGACCCCTCTGCCTTTGCCTATGATTTAAAAGAGTTTATTGACCTGTTTGGGCGAAAAATAAAAAGTCAATTTTCAATTTGGTTTTGTCGAACAAACCAGTTTAATTTGTTTCTTATTACGCATTGCTTCAACGCATAGCAATTCTCAACCTCTGGCAAATGTCATTTCAATGACTTATGTTTTTCAGCCGAATTCTGATCCAAGTTTCAATTAATACAAAACAAAAACTCATTTCAGGTATATGAGCTACAATTTTGTTGTTGTTAAAATCCGGAAATAAGACTTTACTTTCAACATATTAAATCGCAGTACAACTATTTCAAAACGTTATAACACAACAGAGGCATCGATTTCAATTTATTTTGTTGCTTTATGACGCATTGCATTAGTGTATAGCATCCTGAGATGGAGACCCATTAGCTTATTTGGTAAGAGCGTTCTGCTAACAACTCGAAGACCATGTGGTCGATCCTCTCATAGGCCAAAAAATGTCGTTCTTGAATGACTAATCTTTGACAGCTGAATTCTGGTAACAATTACCATGAATATATAATCTTAACTCATTGGGAGGAGGATTCAAAACCCCAGTTGTTCTGTTGCGTTGAAGTCAGAAAAGAAAAAAAAATCGTTATATGCAACATGGGTAAATCGCACATATATTTTTCTTAACGGTGTTTTTTGTGCGTACGCCATAATTTCCGTAATACTTCATCACACTTAAAAAGCAAGGTATCATTTTAAGTATTTTTGCACCGCTATCAACGAAAAATAAACAAACAGGTAACATTTTTGCTGTTATTAAAAAAATTCCTCCTTAAAATCCGGTTTTTGAATCCCTTCTGTCGAGCGAGAATAGTTTGTACAGGTTATTTAAAAGAATCAAATTTAGATAACGGACCGTCGGCCTTGACAAACTTAATAAGTTTTTTCCTAACAAACTCAGTCTTATTGAAGAAAAATGCATTATAAGGAAACAAATTAAAATGGAAAAAAGTTCATCACGAAGCACGCAACACAAAATAATATATAGCATTATTATGTTACGCTGAAGTAGCAATTTATGCATGAGTCAAATCTCAATCAGCAAAAGAGATATTTTGTTAACTGATCTTTTAAATTAACCTGTAGCAGCTCAAATTTGTACAACTCGAAGTTTCTCATCGTAACCCTTAACCACTAGTATAATCCTAACAAGAAACCATTTGCAGCATGTTAGATTGTCTTTCTGTATTAGAGTAAGGAGCGTAATTTACCGTTATCCTTTTCAAACCTAAATTTTGATTGCAGCTGAAGCGGGCTTAGATAATCAGTTTTCCACTTTTTCAGATAGTTAGGAACCTACTTTAGTAGTTCTTTGGCAACGGCTTAACCTATTATCATTTAATTCAAGTAGTCACGCTCTGCCTTGCAGAAATTGGCCTTCTAACTATAAAATGACCTGGGGTTAAACATTGAAAGTAACTGTCATCATTAGATAAAGGAGTAGGAGTTCGCAAATTTCAGACTCATTTAATTTGAATTATCATAGTCCCAAATTTCTCATAAGTGAGTCAAACTTGACATTGCATGTTTCAAATGGTGTAACAACAGCCTCCAAACCCCAAAGTGCCCCAAAATGTGGGACTTAGGAGCGATTTAAACAATGCTTTTAAAATCAAAGAGAAAAGCTTATCTTTTATCTGGAAACTTAATCATATTATATCACTTTTCTTAAATGAGCGTTGTCTCCAAAAACATTTTGTCGCATAATCCGTAAATAATTTCGAAAACTTTTTCGCGCATAGAGAAAAATCTTTTGAATGTTCATCTGAAGGTAAATTTTAGAGCATTTCAAGATGATTTTCTCGGGTTAGAAAACATATACACAAATATAAATTTTATTCTAAGCTCTCTTTTCTTTATTTTTTAAACTTAAATTAGAAAGGACTGAACAAATCCAAACCCGTATAGTTAGAAGTAACATACTCTATTCTACTCGCTGTAAAAAAAAAAAAAAAGGTGTAACCTTACTTCTTTAATATGGTGGCAGCATTCTGCACTTCAGTTGTGCCTGGCCCGCCGGGACACCAGGACGTGTCCCGGTGC